>NC_048416.1:22777469-22808500 GCF_013103735.1 Etheostoma cragini
ATACAATTTAAAATCTTACACCGTGCGCACATTTCTCCTTCCCAGCGAAGTAAATTCAATGCAAGCCTCTCACCATTTAGTCTAAAATGTAGAGTGGATATTGGTAGTCTTACACACTGTTACTGGTCCTGCAGGGAAATTCAAAATTGTTGGCATATAATAAAATGTGAATTAGATAAGATTTTCTCTGTTTGCACACAATTCAACCCATTGTATTTCCTACTTGGTTTAACCAATGCCGGTATTACTGGTAAATATCAGCGTCAACTCTACAGAATGCTAACCTTTTGTGCAAGAAAATGTGTGGTATTGAATTGGATTTCTGACAAAGTACCAAGTAAATCACAATGGCTAAATATAGTACTGGACTATATATCTCTGGACTACTTGACGAGCAAACTGCACGATAAAGAAAATAACTTTTATAAAGTTTGGGAACCTTTTATTTCTTATGTAGGTTTTGAAACTTCGGTTCTTCTTCGGAGAGGATTTGTAATTTGAGGATGACCGAATTGTAAACATCTGAGATGTTTTGGTATTGACCATTTGTTTCCAACTGCTGTCCTTTTTTTCTTTTTCTTTTTTTTTCTCTTTGGTAGGTATGTATATGTGTGTATGTGTACGCATATGCTCGTATATAGGTATGTAACTTTAAGAGCTGGATTGTTCTCTTGTTCTTGTCTTGTATTGTATTTGTTTGTTTGTCAAAACGTTGAAAACAATAAATATAATTATAAAAAAAAAAGTGCCAGTAGCACTCCCATTCAAAAGGCCATTTGACCAAAAAACAATAATACGGTAAATCTTAAAAGTGGCATGCTATTTATAATGGCCCTGCGATGGTGGAGAATGTTCTCTTAAATGTGACCGAAATTACAGCAGAAAGGAACGTGAGATACCGATCAAGGGTTATTATTTTGTCTTTGTATATGTTATCATACAATGACACACTTTAATCAGGCCAGTGTAAAATAAAGTGTTACTATGTCATTCCTTTTTCTGTCGACGCTTTGTTGCTAGTCAACAAAGGAAATGCCTTGTTTAGTCTGCTAGTTACATTTTGTCGGTCTAATGTAAGACAACAAATGGTATTTGTAGTTCAGCACAGCAAAATGATTGGTATATGCTCTCAGCATTCATACTCTGATCTCGACACTGAACCTTTAGCACACCTCAGCATTTCATCAATGCTGTGAACAGTATTTGTTTATGGGTGTGGCTAGATTATGAAAGATATTTCTTTAATTGAGAACTTTTGGACCACAATAGCTTGAGGAAGTGAGTACATACATTTCCATACGACACAAGTACTGCGGCGAACTAATAATTATCCTCCTGAATGACTCCCTGTGGTTTTCTTCACTGTAAGAGATTTTTGTTTATAGACAGAATGTAGTAATTTAATCCCTGTTCAGTGGAGTCTGGTTGTGTAACATTTACAGAGTAGTATAAATGGAATCCACAAAGCCACTTGTAGTAGAACTGTGAAGTAATACTTTTAATTTCTTTAACATTTTGAGCGTTTCTTGCATTCTTTATTGGTAACGCAAACAATTAGGAGTAATGATTTTTTTTATTTAAATCCTTAATCCAAGATTTTTGAGCATATCAACATACAGCCAACTAGTTTTGTTGATTTGTAATCACAATTTGCAGCATTTTGTAAAACAATGCAATAATATGGTCCTAATGATTCCACTGGCAAAGTCAAACAATATTAAAGTACATGCAATTTATTTTATACAACATCAAATGTTGAAGTGATTTCAATAATCACTGGATGATGGACACATGAAGAAGAAGATGATGGCCAGTACCTGTTCATTGATGGAGCTGTAGTCGTTGGTGGTGGAGACGTCGTCGTCCTCTGAGTCAAACAGGCCATCCTGGTTGTCCAACAGCTCTGCAAGAACTCTGCTGACAGACTCCTGGTCTCGAAGGTCCTCTCCTTCTGTTGACAGACTGCAAACAAAAGACGAGTGTGTTGTGTTTGTTGTACGCTGCTTCGCATGGGATTTAAAATAATTACAATAGCTGAATAAATACGTGTATAAGTGCCTGTGTTTGAATGCTTATGCCTAATAGGGGTGTGATGCAACCCTCAGCTCACGAGATGAGACAATATACAATACTGGGTTCACGAGAACAAGAAGAGATTTAAACAAAATGTTAAAAGAAGACTTTAAGGAAAAATAGTCTTTTATTTTTATTTTTTTTTATTTTTTTAATGGCAGAACTAATGCCAACCAAACGATTTTAAAGTGGCGGGTAGGGTTGGGTACCGTTCACATTTTTACCGCTACCTGAAATTCTGTGCTGCTAACAAATGGTAACTTTCCCCGGTATTTTCCCTCTGTCATGACAAATACTGTATTTCCGTTGTAAAAATAATCCCAAACCTATTTATCCCATTTACTTAGAACATTTAGTTATTTAATTAAAAACACTTTACGCACAACACAAAATAAAACACCCCCTTCTCACCTTCCGAGCTCTTTCATACAACCTATTAAATCAAATAAATGTTCACACTGCACTGTGACTTTTATTTTTGTATGTTATTCTATTTTAGCCTGTTTCATTTGCATGCTTTTAATTGCTCCTTAATGCACTTTTAAATGCATTGTTGCTGAAATGTGAAATGTGAAATGTTCATAGGTCTCCACTTTCTAATGATTTGATGATATGGGTCCATTTGCACTACCAGTAAAGATTTGCAACCAAATAACATAACAGTTTTGACACAAGAAATTTAAATACATATTCAACCCTGCAGATCCACACCTTCTACTGCTTTATGCGCATTATGGAAATGCAAACAATCAAAAAGCCTGTATAACCTGTCTGGAACTTTTAAATAAATACTTGTCAAGCAGAAAAAACATACACTTGGTCGCCCTTAGCTCAGTATTTGACAGATCAGATTGTTTTGCAAAAGTATAATGATCGCGATTATTAACCATAATCGTCAGACATGCCCTACTGCAGGCATCTTACTGGAAGATGTCTGGTCCGAAGACAGCAGCCAGTGTCCCAATGTTCCAACTCTCCTGTTGAAGTGAAGCCACACTGGCCAGGAAGCGGCACAGGAAACGCAGCAACCCGTAGTTCAGCTGGGGAAGCTGCTGCAGCAGGTACTTCAAGTTTCGACACAGATCCTCTTCATTGCTGTAATCTGGGGATATTTAAGAGTAGGACATCAGTTATGATTACATGGGAGTTTGAACATTGTACATATTGTACATACTGTAATTACTTTTACTGATATAGGCTTTTTATAGTCATCATTACTATTAGAACTTGTACGATTTCTTAATGCTGCATTCAATGTTACTACAACGCTCCTTTTCCTTACTGTACTTGGAAATACATCATCATCATATCATCGTACTCACAGCTCAAATAACTAATGTCTACAAGACCACAGTCGTACCTGGTTTTGCAAAATCAATTTAGATAAAAATCCAGAAATAAGAGTGGCAAAAAAGGCCAAATTCTCTGCTACATGCAAACTAACATCATGCACTAACTTCAAAATAGAGCAAAATAAGAACACATCAGATGTTGGTTTTAAAGTGGATAAAAAAGAAGAAAGAGGGTGGGGGTGAGTGAGTGAGTGGAGAAATTGCATGAGAAGTGGCAAAAAAAGTAATCCTTCTCACACACCTTGGTGCAGCTGTAGAATGTGCCCCTGTATCGCTGTTGGGATAACAGGCTCAGGAAGCTCCTGCAGGAAAAGTCGGAGCAAACTGACCACTGAAGCCAGGTCTGCGTCTTTCTCTAGCTCCACCTCCTCACCACTGTCATATCGCTGGCGCAGCCAATCCACACGCTCTGCATTGCCATTAACAAGGAAGAGCCCCTCCAGGTCCAGATGACCTGGTGACACATTCAGCAATAATTACTTACTTTAAAGTGCCCATATCATGAAAAAAAACTTTTTCTGGGATTTGAGGTCACTGGTTCTTCCACACGCATACAAACTTGAAAAAAAAAAAAACTATCCATGCTGTTTTGAGTGAGATACCGGTTTGTAGTAGTAGTTAGTACTAGGTAGTTCATCTGGAGGCATGACTACACTGACTGTTATCATTTCTGTGTGTGACATGTCACTTAGTGTTGAGTGTTTGTGATTAAAAGGACAAACGTTTTTTTTTATATTAAGATTTCGCTCCTTTACCTAACTAAATGGAATAAATTCCCCTGTACTTTGAGCTGTCCACTTGTGATCCGATCACTCAGATCAGATTTTAATACCAGCTCAGAACAGGGCCACAATCAGAGCACCAAAATAAAAAATAAAATAAAACACCTTTTCACATTACAATAGCTGATGTCCTCACTATATTGTTGATCAACGATTATATAAAAACATGGATAATCCCTCGTTAAAGTATTTCTCAACAGAAAGACAGTCAGACCCTGTTTTTTGTATTGTATGAGTGATTAAATCTGTCACAGATGCCAAAGCTTTGGTCCGACACACACCTTAAAGTGCTTTCCATTTCTTATCTCTGTTTTACATCAGACTGCCCTTTTCCTACATATTTTTAACACCATGCTCCTACTAAAACCTCAGACATCACACACAAATAAAATAGGAGAGATTAAGGTCTTTTCGCCAGCTAAATAACTTTTGGACTGGCAGCACCACTCTAATTAATGTGCCAGCAGAGGCCCGAGAGGATTAAAGACTTATTACATAACCTCATATGGTTGAGAAGCCCCTGGGTCACACAAACCACCAATCTGCTTCACTGGTCAAGTGAGGGGAATTGAGGTGAAGCTTCATTCCAATAGTTCAAAAATTCACTAACTGGTTTTGCAAGAAAATGTCTTTGTGACTATCTCCACACAGAAGACTAAGAAAGGAATAAGAAAAAGAAGGTTTTCCATTGTTAATCTTGTCATGTGTGTTCACCATTCTTTGTTGATGTGCTGATTATGTTTCACAAACCCCCCGGCCTAAGTAAAACACCTATCCAACACACTGGTATTACTTTCTATAAGTATTAGATATATCCAGGATACCTTTCTCTTAATCTTTAAATCTGAACGTTATTTTATTTCGGGGGGCCTTTTTACAGCCATCAATTGCTTTTACTGTAAGACACAAAGTAAATCAATTCTTCAAATGGATATGAACATGCTTATGCAAATTTGCACAGATGCTGAGACATAGGAAACAAGTTAAACAAATGTTAATGACTTAATTTCTCCATTTCTTCAGGGTTCTCACCAACAATGCATCCTTAACACAAAGAGGATTAATTAGTTAGATGCCTATCTGAGGGCTATATGTGCTACAACACAAAACTGGAACTGAGGGTGTTATATACTGTAGCCAGTACCAATACAAACCAAATGCAGATATATTAGGTCTGTGGCTGGTTAGTTTAATTTCTTTCTTTTTTTTAACTACATTTTACTGCAACAGTTTTTTTATCTCTCTGTTCCGGAAGCCCAGATGGCTCAGTTGGTAGAGCGGGCGCCATATATAGAGGTTTACTCCTCGAGGCAACAGGACGTGGTTCAACTTCGACCTGCAGTCCTTTGCTGCATGTCATTTCCCCTCTCTCCCCTTTCATTCCTTCAGCTGTACTGTCAGTAAATACCTAAAAAAGGCCCAAAGAATAGTCTTAAAAGAATGAAAGAAGAGACATGTTCCACGGGGGAAGTCAGAAAAACCTAGGCCAGGACTTTGTTCGGTTCCCCTCTCCACTGTTTTCACAAGTGCAGCTGTATTTGACAGAGCGGTTATGTAATGAAGAAGGAAGCGGACCGTGGCTCTGTCTGCCAGTGCATTCAGAGTTCATCTTATCACATAAACTGGATCTCTGCTAACGACATATTTTTGGTTTATCAAGATGCAAAGCAGTCAACAACAACAGGGCGTGCTTGGGATTTTGAAACATTACAGAAAACAATCAGATGAACTGAGTGCTCAGAAGTCTGTACTTAGAAGTGATACATAGTGGAATTCAAGTGGGCTGAAACTGGTATTGGTAGTCTTATTCCTGCTTTCCCATTTCAATCTTAAATCATGTGAAATGTCACTACAGTTCTGCATTTTTCCATGAAAAATTCCATGAAGGTACAAAGTCCGGTGTTACTGAATATAAGGTTTTAAAGAATAAATTATGTTTTGTTTGAGTAAGAAATTATCATATTTTTTCATTCAAAAATTACATGTTCTCGCTTTTAACAAAGCTGAGATGAATCAAACATATTCGCAAGGGCAATTACAAAATAATGTAAGCTCTCGATACCTGCAGGGGGATGTAGGTGGATGTTAACAGTGGAGAACATCCAGATGTTAAAGATTGTGTTTCATTCAGTATTTGGTAAATAACTGTATAGGTTTATGCTTTGTACTTTAATTTTGAGCATTGTATAGAATTTACAGTTAACATTTTCCATTAAATCAACAATTAGTTTACTCTTGAATCTTTAATTATATTTAAGAATAAATCGGAAGAAGATTTTAACACTCATATACATTTAGTCAATTTCTGCAAACAAATTATGTGGGTGTGTATGAGTCAAGCCAATATATTTGATGACAGATTTTCTAGGGTCATCAGGGATTATAATTTACAGAAATTGCTTCATCGGCGTCATCAGTATTCCTTGATATTTTAGGTTTGAAAATATTGATTTGATGTATATGAGCACATATTGAATATGAAATGATTTTAAACAAAAGATCTGTAGCCCAAAAGTAAAAAAAAAAAATCCTAAATTTGAATAAATGGTAGCAAAAGAAGTGGCTTGAGGTTTTGGGGTTTAAGCATCCCTGCGTTTATTTGTGTGTTTATTTGTGTGTGTGTGTGTGTGTGTGTGTGTGTGTGTGTATCACTCACCATGCTCCTCAATGTAGTCAACAATGTGTTTCACCAGTGCAGGAACCTCATGGCCACTGATTGTGTGTGTGCGCGTCACCTCCTCCAAAGGAACGCCAAAAACACGTGTGGTGCTGGCCGAGCTACCGCCCTCGTTGCATGGCAACGGAGACACACTCTTCCTCATTGCCTTCTCCTCCTCACCACAACCCCGCCAAGGCCCTCACGTCTTTAGGGGAAAAAGCAACCCAGAAGGAGGGAGACCAGACAAAAAAAGTTAGATGGAATGATTTACAAAATAAGAGCCTTGGTAAATCATTTTTTGTCATGTTTGCAAACTTCTCCTCCTTACACTTAACAAAAAAAAGAAAAGAAGAAAGGGGAGGGGGGGGTCACTGGTCAGCAAACGCATTTACACTTAGTCCTTAAAGGGAGAGGAATAACAGGTGGAGGTTGGGAGCAAGAGTATATGTTATAGCGTCTGTGACTGGGGAAAGTCCACTGTCCAATGGCCACTGAATACATATATGACCAAAACAGTAAATTTTTATCAAGTGGGTCAAAAGACTTTTTTTAATGAGCCCTTAGGACATGTTTGCATTCAAACTACCAAACAACAAAACGGTTTAAACAAAATATAGGTTTCATGTAGCCCTGCATTTGGGGAGCCATAGCAAGAAAAGAGGGAGACAGATTTAGGTAAAGTATCTGAGTGGTGGTGTTGCTGTCAGGCAGGGATTATGAAGCAGGTGTCCCGCATATCCTGTGTAAATTACAGGGTGGCTAAATTAGCACCCTAGGATTTTCCCCTGTATAAAGTAGTATTGTATCAACTTCCTTCTTACTCCCACAGGGAATGTTTTACATTATATTAACATGAGTCAGTGTGGGTGAAAGTCAGCAGTTTGTTACATAATCATGATTTCAATTAAATTCCCATTCCTACAGTATCTGTCATGTCCTCTGCCATCCTCATGCAAATGTGATGCGTGAATGCCTGAGTTAGACAAAGGGGTGGAAATCAATGCAAAGCAAGCATGAATGCGCAACAATCATGTCTGTTCAAAGTTTGACTTTGATGATGGTTGTTTGGTGAGTGCAAACAGTGGCAGATGGTGTTCAGTGTACTCATTGGGGGAAGAGGAACAGAAAATGAAAACTGCTTTTGTTCCAGTTAAGCTTACAGTATAGGTCAATTAATATTGGTATTTTAAAGATAAAAAAGAGTTATCACTAATCAAAATTACAACAGATTCAAAGTGGTCAGCTGTTTGTTGCTCCTTTCACTACTCTGATAACCAGTTTAAAATCAGTTTGTTGTATTTAAGGTCATCTTGTTATAAAAGATGACACAACAGAACTCCTAGTAAGGAATTCAAGGATATTTTTGTTTTCACATAAAGCTTTAGTAAGTAAATTGTCTAAGTCAGTGTACAGGAAATGTTTTATTCTTACATCATATTCAGAGTGGCAATGCGCTAATGTTCAGCATCATGACAAAAGTTACTGTTCTTGTTTTCCCTTACAAGAACTAATGTGCTGAATCAGCTAGTATTTTGTTGCCCAGTTTAGTTTATAAGCCTTGGCTATATCAGATGTCAAAATCAATCGGATCAAAGTTAAGTGGGTCCATTCCTTCCTCCAGCAATGGATGTGCCTGCATGTGTGTTTACTCACCGTGTAGCAGTGAAAGTGTGTGTCCTCTCCTCCCCTAGCCAGAGAACCACCAAACCATCTATGGCTGCTTTAGGTTGTGGCAGAAGATGAGCCGGTAGTTCCTCATTGACGGACCGCTAATCCCTGTTGCAGGATTCCCTTCTAGCTACACTAAGGTGAGACAGAGAGAGAAAAAGAAGAAGAGGGAGGGACATAAGAAAAGAACAAAAAAGAAAGGGTGAAGACAGAGGTGGGGAGAGAAAAATAGATGGAATCTGTTAAGTAACAATTCCTGGTATGTTTACAATCATAAAAGACAATGTATGCTTTTGCATTGACCAGTTATACAAACTTAACTTTAAAAATCTTGCTATACACACAAATCAAAATAAGAGATGCGGGGACCGTGCCAACACGGACATTCACTGCAACATAATGTGGGCACCACATAAAGTGACTTCCATGCTAGTACTTCTTCTGTGCAGCACAAACGTTCCTTAATAATAATAAAAAAACGGAAGATTACTTTAAGCGAAGGTGACTTTCAAAAGCATGTTTAAGGCTTAAGCATGGAATGACTACAAAATAAACACCCCAGTAGACAAAGAAATGTGATTAAAACTTGTTTGACAAACACTGTATATGTCAAAATCTAACTCAGATTTATATGTATTTTTTTTTTATCTTGGAAATGTAAATAAAAAAATTGCTCCATCAAGATACATCCATAAGTAGTTTGTGATTGGACATGCTGTGCAAGCACCGCCTCTTCTTTGTGATTGTGTGGGTTGCTGGATTGGGCAACTCTGGGTTGATTAAACTAGTTGTTAACCACTGTTGTGACACAACTTATGCGGGACCACAGTTGTTAGTAAAGGTGAAGCCGGGTGGAATGTTGATCTTGATTTGTACTACAGGCCTCAGAGGTCCTCTTTTCTCCTCATTTACCGTTTTTGGTGCTTAAGGGTAAATATCTCTTTAGTTTTTTGCAAGATGCAGAACACTCCAACCCAACGCCCCCCCCATTGTCCATGCCTTGAGGTGTCATGCTGTACAAGTGTCAGCTAGAGGTGAGGACCAAACACAATAATTTAACTGATACCGGTTAGGCAGGAAAGCTTTGTCAGCTTGTGTGTCTTGCATGTCTGTGCATGTGTATGCGAGCAAACTGTCATTTTGAATCTGTGTATGTTAAGTGTGTGACTGTTAATTGCTGCCTCTTAAGCATGCAAGCATGTATGCTTGTACAGTATACAGTACACTTTTTAACATTTCATCACTTGGTGCTAGATAAGACTTTTACCACACCACTGCACTAAGGGCAACCTGCATAACTGGTTTACTTACATTTAGCATTCATCTTAGCATATTATTTAAGCAGGTACACTTTTTTGTTTTTCCCATCCTGTGCTTATTCAAATATTTGTTCTTTTATTATATTCATATTTTTATTTCATGTATATTGTATGTATGTATGTATATTTTTCCTAATATTTCATTTATATTTATATTCTGTGCTTTGTGAATAATTTTGCTGCTATCTATCTATGTGCACTAAATGTGGCTGTCAAGTGTGTGTGTGTGTGTGTGTGTGTGTGTGTGTGTGTGTGTGTGTGTGTATATGGCAGATTGTATGAAAGGGTGAATGTGTGTTGGTTTGTCAAAGTGTGCATGAAAAGAAAAACTGTCGACTTAGCTGGTATATTTGAGACTATGGCCTTGTGGTAAAATATTAAAAACACAATTCTGTTTTTGAGAGTGTTATGGAGTCAGAAAGACGAGAGAGAGAGAATGAGGAAGAAGGAAAAATACACCTGCTGGAAATAAACCATGGTCTTTCTTTTTCACACATGCACAGAGTTGAGCCTGGATATGTAGGGTTTGTTAAAAGCAGCTAAGATCTATGAGTTAAGAGTTAGAGCAGAAAATCCTAACAGTGGCCAAAGCTCCTCAAATAATCAAAAAAATGAATCAATAAATCAGCAAATACAATCACAAACAATTCTTTACAACAAGCATTCTTTTCTCTCTATTTTTTAAATTATTTTTTGGGGCATTTTTAGGCCTTTATTTCTGACAGCTCAACTTTTAGACATGAAAGGGTAGATAGAGAATGAGAAGAGGGAGAAAGAGGGAATTATATTTAGGTTGGAACTGAACCTGTGCAGTTGAGGACTGAGACTCTGTATATGGGCGCACGCTCTACCTGGTGACCTAACCAGGCGCCCAACAACAAGCATTTTCAAGTGTTTTGGCAACTACAACGTGGAAATAAAATCCTGTGCCATGGTATGAAAGATGTAAAACCCCAAAACTGCAGTCTGGCAATGCTTCAAACATTTCAGATACAAGGAAAAAGCTATTTTAACTATTTAAGGTACAAGGGAATAATCAAGAATGATAAACAATTTGTCATTCATTCAGTCTAACATTTTTATGTTGTATGAAAATGGCAGTAAAAAAAAGAATTCACAGTCAGAAATGATTTTAATTCTGATACTATAATTAACTTTGGCTTTCAACATCTTTGGTTATTGTAAAACCTAAATCTGTGACCTTTTAAGTACAGTAAATGTTATTACTCCGTTTAGTGGGAAAGTGATGATCTAGAATTGCAGAATTTCAGAGTTTCTTTGGTATTCAGTTCAATGCCAGATGGGCTAAAGGCTCTTTAAAAACTAAAAATAGATCTTTATTTAACGCACATAATAACACATAATTCCAACCAGATGTGTAAGGTTACTAATAAATCAATACATTTCTATAATGAATAGCTCTAGGTAGGACTGATACCTGAGCAGTAAAGGTGCAATGCAGAAGCTATTGAGCTACATAGAACAAAATAACAAAAACAAAAATCTAATCTTTTCACCTTTCTATAGCACAGGCAGTACTTATTTTCTGCCTTAAAAGGCCCTGGTCTAGCCTCCTCCACCTTTTTCAGTCAAACCAAAACTATTAGGGTAAGCTTCACTTCACTTCCACCTGCAAGCTACACGGTACTTCAAGAGGTTGACCTATAAATTTGTATGACTCACTGGTACACAGACAATATGCCAGGAGTAGACAGGATAGAGCAGTCTGCCAATATGGAAGCAGCTTTCACTTGAGCCGAGTCATAGCGTACATAGCTTTTGGTCACATTAATAGACATAGTCATTGCAACCTCCACTAGTCAGTCTAACTACCTGGATACCCATGATATGGTTTGCAAGTTTAACTGTACATTGAACAGATATTGCTGATATTTGATGACATTTTGATTACAGATTATTTATTGCAAGGTTATTTTTACTATAATTATTAATAATAGATAGTAAAACCCAAACATCTTTTGATATTGGTTGTTTATTCCTGTAAAAAAAAAACATTTTTCCCATCTTACTGAACTCTCAACAGCGTATTCAACATTTTCTTATCACTTATGCTTATAAAAAGGTGGGTGTCAGGAGTCTTATGTTTGCTCATAAAGATTGTCCAGTCCTCTTATGGCATTCTTCAGCCTCTATTCTTTCCAAAACCAACTCAACTGCTAGGTCCTAAGCCTCTTTAAAAGCTAGAGAAAATCCCACTATTGGAGTTGAAATTCTTTTATTGGTACAGGGCCAAAACTGAGGTATTGAAATCAAAAGAGGTTATCTGGCTATCACCAGACCAAGCCAAGTTCTATAGATTTGAGCCAACAGGCATAGTTCAAATGACTCTGTAAGCAATTGGAAAGTCCTTCAACCAATCAGACCAACGATCCAGGTGACGAAGCGGCATCAACAGATTGGTGGCGGTCGGTGGCCGCTGCTATGTTGAATGTAAACAAAAAGCTGTTTGGTATCTTCTCTATCATCATCGTGTTAAACTCGCAAATAGCACGCCAGGTATATAAGCCAGTTTGTGATTGGTTCCCCTAAAATTGTGAACTGAAGCAGGAGAATTAAACAGGTGCAGGTTTCCAGACTGAGCTGCAGGGCAAAATCAAATCGAAGACAGAGTGGGTGGGGTTTAGCCAGTCTAAAAACTGAATGGATATGAAAAACCATTAAGTACTGCAAAATGTTGTAAACTGATTATTTTGACGACCACAATTTTGAGGGGTTAACTAGCACAATACCATAGTGCAAACAACTTTTAAGCGAGGGTGGTCCGGTTACTGCCAAGCTCAACATTGAGATGTAACAGACAGAAGAGGACAATGACACTCAGATTAGGTAACTCAATGTTCCTAAACCAATGCCTTGTCTGCCATGAAAACTGACCCTAAAAAGGCCTCTGTAGTGAGGATTTGGTCAGTAATGGAACAGTCTAGAATGGCTCTGTCTGTATGTGTGTCTTAATCTCAGATATCATGCTTGACAACCTCCACTTCAACAATGAGGCACATTGTTAGAAGGGAAACAGAGAAAGTTAATGCGGTGCACTAAGAGAAAGAAAAAGTAAGTGAGAAAGAAAAAAACTAGGACCCGAAGAAAAAAAGGCCAACAGAGAGTATAAGAACACAGAGAAAAGTATAAAAGGGGAGACAAAACAAGACAAGCCATATTAAGACAGACATGTCAGCAAACCTCATTCATTTCTGGTGGATTACTGTGTAATATGAAACGGATAATTCTACTGTTTACATTGCAATAGTCAAAACTAAATTAACTTCTCAGAGTTGTAAAATCCTCACAATATAAACTGCTATACATTGTTTAGGCATCTGATAACTTTCAAACGTTCAAACTCATGAAACTACTAATTAGGACTTTTTACATTCTGTGGTAGCCGACCACAACAAAAGTTAAGATTAAGTTAATATTGTTATACTATGAGTAACTAATTTCTTTAAACTTTTAGGAAACACAACGGACAAAGATAAACTTAAAAACCTTGAGAAAAGAGAACACAATGTACGTTATACACCAGACCTATTTGGAAATCTGTACTTTGGTTTTTTATCTTAATTCACAGTACTCTATAACAGTGGTGGCAGCAGCACATTTAAAAAGCCTACTGTATATCAGATTTCAGTTGGCTTCTAAAAGAGCCGCTTGCACACATCCAGAGATAAAGCTTAAGCAGCGCTCTGCAGGGTATTAGCAGTTAAAGCAAATTTCTTTTTAAAGAAAGGGGACAGGTTCAATACGTGCAATACTGTTTCAACCTGTGAAGTAGGCTTTAGGGAGACATTTAGGACAGCTGGTTCAGATTTCTTTTTAGCAAAATTCTGCATCAACAAATACAAGAGTACAATCATATTCTATAAAGGCAGTTTTACATTCATCACATACAAGAACAAAACCCCTTTTAGGATTACTCTGTGATCTGCCAAATAGCCTCAGCACAATCCAAACATGGTGAACGACTAAAATAAAAAAGAGATTAAATATTTACAAAAAGGTGCATCATGTTGGGAAAACCCCCCAAAATAATAAAAAAATCAAAGCAGTCAAACCCTACATACTTTATCATCTCCAGCCAAAATGTCATGGTCAACTAAAATCAGGGAAGTGGAACATGACAGAAAGAAAGGTTGGACAGCAGGAATCCTTTTCAGAAGTTAAGATTCAGCCGATATCTACGTCAGTCTACAATCCCCCAGGGGAAAATCATAGCTAAAAATAGTGTATCAATGGGCACCCAGATAGCTCAGTTGGTAGAGCGAGCGCCCATATATAGAGGTTTACTCTTCGAACACAGCAGGGCCAGGTTTGACTCCAACCTGAGGACCTTTGCTGCATGTCATTCCCCTCGTTCTCCCCTTTCAAGCATTGAGCTGTCCTGTCAAAAGGCCTAAAATGCCCCAAAAAAGAATCTTTAAAAAATAGTGTATCAAAGTCAATACAATCTATATTAAGATACATAAATTTAAAACCAAAGAGATCCATTTTTTACTCACAACCAAACCGATCTCTTGACTAGGAAGTCCCTAAACAAAGATTTTCATGTTTTGCTGCCACGAATAAAATACATTCATGACGAGCGAAAACCTCTCCCAATGTCGAGGTCAGAAACAAACCTTGGGCTGAATCTACTCATCCGGGCAGCAGCCAGGTATTACCACTTTCACGGATAATGAGGAGCTTAAAACAAAAAAGTCTGAAAAATGCTAACTGCTAATGTATTGTTTTGATCGCTCCCAAGAGCCTGAGAGAGTGAGTATGTGACTGAGAGACAAGCTGCACAAATGTGGGACTCACATTCCACTCAAATGGAAGAATTTTAAAAGTTCCAATTTTATGAGAAAAAAAGGATGATAAGTCTACTCCCAACAAGACTAGTGTGTTGTGTCTTCAAAAAGACTTTTTCTAAAAACAATCGTTGAAAAAGAAAGGTTGTCATATATTCAGGCCGATATGGTTTAAGTATTTCTTTGACATATGAAACACCTTCGATGCCATTCTATGAGCATTTATCTTAAAAACTATGGGAGGAATTTTGAATAATGTTCAACTAGCATTAGATCAGTTAGTCCTCCAGGATGTTTAACTGTAAGAAGCTTAGCAACAGGAAGTATATTAATAACTTGCTTAATATGAGGTTCTTTTATGCTGATCTAAAGTGTTGCAAGCAGCACACAAACAGTACACAACACACACCTAACAAGCCCTAAAGAAACACCTATAACAACGGCTTGTGTCCATTTTAAGCTATCCGACATTTACACTGAGCCCTAAAGCTTGTCTTGTGGCGGTAAGAGTAAATTCATAATGTATAGCCAATAATATTAGGATAGTAAGTTTAAATTGCTCTTTTAACATAATGGCCAAAAATGTTTACCTCATTCTATGTAACATTACCTATTTCCTAATGTACTGTATTATTATGTAATATACTTAACAATCTAGTTGGAAACAAAGGCCAAGTTTGAGGCCAAATGTGCTATGATATTTTTATTGAGGCTTACTGGATTTTCAGTAGGGCTAAACGATTTTGGAAAATAATCTAATTGAGATTTGTTTTCACCAATATTGGGATTGCAATTTAAAATGTGATTTTTAAGCTCATTATCTGCTGTAATATTTAACAAAGACAAACACATTGATGACCGTCCAGCCTTGTAATACTGTGACATGTAATAATTACCATGACAACATAAAGCAATGATAAGTAAGCCTGGTGTAAACATTTATATTAAAGTCAATAAACTCTCAGCTTACATTTTTTGTGTAACATTAGTAAAATATGTGCAGAGGGCATGCTGTACCTATAATCCAGTGTATTTATCAAAGCCATCAGCCGAGGCTTGGTTCCAGTGCTGAGGTGCATCCTTTCTTTTGCAACAAATTTTACATGTTCTGTTACTCAAGTATGTTAATATGGAGTTAGGAGGGCAGTGATCTCTGTCGGGTGGCATTTTGCTTGCTTGACAGTTGACACCCTGGTGTTTGGCCTTTTAGCCATGCAACTATTGTGCATGGCTTTGTCGTATTTTTTTAAAAGTGATTATACAGGTTAGTGGTGTTGCCCCATGAGGGAGCAACATTAGAAAGGCACGTTTTGCACAATACAGGACTGTTTGCAGCAACTTCCTCTGCAGACTGTTTTACTCTTGCTTGTCATGTGACCAGGGTGTAATTGCAGCCTTTTCAGGTAATATGAATAATCTGACTCAGAATCATGGCAATGCAGTAAGCAGGTAAAGACAAGGGTATTTGAATATTATGAACTCTACTTTACCAGACCGGTTTAATTAATTGGAAAGATGAGTACATAATTTTAACATTAATCTAAGCCTGTCTGCCTCTTTGTCTGGCTGTCAACACTTACCTGTCTGTCTACCTTTTTACCCATGCTTCAGTTTACTTAAGATGCAGGAGAGGTTGTGCACACAGAAATTGTGTGCTCCCTGAAGTATTTAGTGATGCAATGTATTGACCTTGAAAACGTCAATGTGAACAAAAAAACAAAACATTTATGCTGTGTTTTGTCCTGCACACAACCCAGGTTGGATGTGCACACAATGCACCTTTTTGTGTTTGTTGCTGTTTCCGTTTACTTGGGGTGTCTATTTGCTTGTCTATCTGTACTGTTTCCACAAGAAAACAAGCTACTAATTAGTGTTCAATGTATTATTAATTTGAGAAAATTAAAGTTTTACATTCGATACCCTCCAGCCTTCATAGGATATAGTGGGTCAGCATTTGCTTACAGTTTTGAAATCACAGTTCTGTGTCTTACAGGCAGACAGCAGCAGGTCAAGTCAGGCAGGGGGGTGTGGCTGTAGAAGGATGAAAGGAAAAATTAGAGGAGAGGCAGCATTTTTTTGCATATTTTATGCTGAATAAAATAGTATCAGAAAGAGAATGGCAGGGGGAAAAAGTGGGGCAGAGCAGGAGAACATTGAGGCAGTAAAGCCAGTGCTTGCCCTTGAATCGAGAGCAGCCGCTCACTGACCTAGACTAGTCTAGCTGCTCCTCCCAGGCAAGCCCTGTCAGTAATAAATTAATAAGCACTATCTTAAGGGGATATGGGCTTCTTCAGGCCTTGTTATCCCTAACTCTGACCAAACCAGCAGAAGCTTATTATTATTTTTAAGATATAGGGAAGGTCAAACAAAAATAATGCGATATTTATTTACTTATATTTAGTTATTTTACCACTATATACTACTATTTTTATATAATACATTATATATAATCTACTGTGTAGTGGTAAATTGACTGCACTCACTTGCTTCTTTTGATTTTTCTTCAAGTGGATTTCGTTTGAAGCCTGAGGATCCGATGAATATGCCTGTCCTTGAGGATATAAATAATCAGTTGTTTTACAGAAAAATAATAGACAACTGTTTTAATAGTGATTAACTTTTTTATTACTTAAAAGTTAACTTATTTTTCAAGCAAAAATCTTAAACATTTTCTGTATCCTGGTTTTCAAAGGCAGCGATTCATTTCCTGCTTTTCTTTGTTTTCTATGTCAGTAACTTGAATATGTTTGGCTTTTGGACGTCCAGTCAGACTAGAATAGCAACATGAAGTCTTTCACTTACGATTTTTAAAATGGCATTGTTTTTGGTTGTTTTCTTATATTCTATAGACCAAACATTACATTTATGTTCTAATCTCACTGATGCATACATGACATTCTATTTTTTAACCTATACTGTATTCATAAAAAAAGATGCCTATGCTTTTTAAAGAAATATCTCTTCATATTACGCATACTGTATAGGTACAGTGCAACCACAGCCTTCTGTAGATAGAGGTTAATTGCCACTGCCAGGGTTAAGTGACCTGCTTGATAGCATTTGCTGAAGGAGGAGGTAGATTCTCTGAACTGGTGATCTACTAGCCTGGTTCACTACACTCCAGGTTATCATAGTTTCATGTCACCCTCCACTACGTTTAATAGAAGGGCTGAAATGCCATACAAATGCTCTAGTACAGGAAAGAGTAAAATAAGATCCATTCTTTGATGGCTTAAGGGGTTGTGACACTGCAAAAAGCTTAAACGCCTACAGTGGAAACAAGTGCAGCTCTATGCTGGCAACAGTGGGAGTACAACTTCCAGCCTTAGCAGAGCTTGCCAGAGTCACTGGGCACAGCCTCTTCTGATACAATGACATTGAGCCTTATTGATTTAGTATTGATCTATATCACATCTCTCTTGCTGTCTCACACCGATGGAAATTTCCAGACCACTGCTTACCAAATTACCAGCCAGTATGCTCCTGTCTTTGCTGCATTAAATAAAAGATCCCTCTCTACCTTTTATTCTGTACATGGCTGACAGCTCTATGAAAACAGTGACGGTGCCATGAGGTATGAGATTACAGCGTATAACTGAGGAAATCCCTAGGCTGTTAAATATCGTTGAATAAACTATCTTCGCTCTATTATATTGAATGAGACTCAATTAACACAGAACAAATAGCTTAAACAGGATAGTACTAGTCTTGTCATTTCCATTTGTGACTGTGTGTAAACAATAGATCAAAACACCAGCTGGGAGAGTAGCTGACAAATGAGCAGACAGAAGAGCATGCAAACAGTGACCATGCAGACTGACAGTACAGATTGAAGGATTGTCTCACGCAGCATACAGGAAGTGACGGGTTATTGTTTTATGTTAAACAAGTTTTTTAATGCTCATTTGATAAAAATGTTCCTGATCTGCATGACTAAGATTGTAAACCTTTAGGCTATAGATGACTGTTAAGGACAATAAAATAAGGCTGTACTGGTCCCTGGTTCAAATAGTAATTTTTTGTCTTAATTCAGTGATTTTTTAGCCTCTATTATTAGGTTGGATAAAGTGGTTATGGTTGGAGATTTTAATATTAACGTTGATAATATGTCTTGCACTTTTGATGCTGATTTTCTTACTGTCACTGAGTCTTTTAATTTTATCCAACATGTGTCTGGTACCACACACGTCAGAGGTCATTCTGAGGAGCTGCATATGACTTACCATGACTACGTTCTGTTTAAACTCTTTTAAATTAGATTTACTGCTCAGTAAACATGTAAGCTGTTCCCACATTTTAAAATTGCCTCTCAGCTGAGAAGTTTTCTGTGGCTTTTGACCAAAGTACAGTGCTGTCTTCTCGTGCTAATATTGTCTGGTCCACTCCTTCAACACATATTGCTCATCCGTTTGGATAAAGTGGCTCCAAGTAAAATGTGACAAAGGCTGTTGAACATGTCCAGCAGGACGTTGCACATCACTCCAATGTTGTACTCATTAAATTGGCTCTCGGTCAAGTTCAGGATCCAAACTATTCAAAAGCTAGAGATGACCAATTGAGCATAGCTCCAAAAAAGGCACTACTTTATTAGGCAAGCAACAACTCTCTGTCTCTATGGACTAGGCGTGTCTTCGGCAAATTAATTTGTCATGTGCTTCTGGTTCTATTACCGTTCTATTAGCTAGTTTTAAGGTTGGGTTATTTTGAGACATGACTTGCCCATGCGGTTACTCTTAGACTGCTATGTGTACAGTGACACAGCTAAAAGTGAAGTAATTTGACCGACAAAATTAAAGTCAGTCAACTATAGGTGTCTTAATAACGGTTGACTTACATTTTCGGCTTTTAGGGAGCATCCCCGGGTCTAACATGCTTCTAGAGCAGTGTTGGCTACTTTTGGTCACTGGGTCTACTGCCAGGAAACAGACATTATTACTTTATTCTTCAAACTAAGCCAAGCAGCACTATACTGCCAAGTCCAAGCCAGGAAAGCTCAACTCTGAAGTCAAGGTTGAATGAATCAATTAGCTCATGTATTTAAACAGCATCAGTCTACCCAACACGGTGAGCATGGATCCCTCAGTATCTAGACAGTGATATCGGTCTGGCTGGTAGACTGATTGACCCAAATGTGTCTTCTATTTTGTAATGAATATCTATAAAATCAAACTGAAGCTGAATCAACAAGACACTTTTTGGTGTTGTCGAATAAATTACAAAATCTTTACATGTGGCTTTGGCCCAGCTCTCAGTGGGAGTATTGCTTAACTAATGGGCACAAATGTCAATTTGGTAATATTAAACATTTTAACAATTTCTTAAGTATAATCACAAAATATTTGATGGTTACATGTTGGGTGTATTTTTCCCTTTTTATGTAGCACCGTTATCTTTTTTTCTATTGCTCAATTTATGAAGAAAAAAAAACCAAAAACATTTAAAGATATTTTACACTAAAAAGTTGATTAATTAAACTCTGTTGGCTAGCCAAAAAGAACCTACAAGTATCACTTTTAGCTCTGGTACCTTGTGAGTGGGCATTTGTCATTAAATATATATTAAATATATACCATGTATATACCAATGTGTGAACAAAGAGTGTACTTGGGAATTTCCTATCACACTTTAGTTTTAAAATATATTTTAAGCGGAAAAGCACAGACTTAATCTAATGCAAAAGTCCACAAACCAGGGTAGAAAATGGCACCTAAGGTTACAGATATAGCTTATGAAGGTAGGTTATCCTGTATTTCTAGTGATGTGACATTCATCACTACACAATCTCTGTTGTAGTTTGACACATTCAGGAGATGCTGTACAGTTACAGAGCACTGCCATTAAACCTACTGAGAACTTGTGCTTAACCCCAGATTACTTTAACCCAGCCAGATTATCGTTTCTGTCTGATTCTGCTAAATTAATAGCTTGCCTCACCAAATCCCCTGTCATTACCAAGTGACATCCTTTTGGCAAAGAGGAAAATATGTTTAACGAAAAACATAAAAATAACAAATAAACGGATTACAATAGGCCTGCACAATTCGGGGAACAATATGAATCATGATTTTATCTTAGAATTGATATCACGATTCTCTGCCACAAAGTGTAATGTTTATTGCACACATGAACCATGACAGAACCAAACAAATTGGCAGTACCAAACATATATATTTTTTGGCACCTATAGCACATCACCACAAGCCTGTTAACTTAGAGGCTTCAATGAAGAGAAGGGAGAGCATTGCAGCGCTTTAAAACAGTCTATGTTTAAAACTCAAAGAAGAAAGTAGGTTTTGTGATGCAGTCGGTTGGTAAAAATTAAATGAGAATCAAATTCATTTAAAAAAAAATATCAAACTTATTTAAAAATTTAATTGTGAACCGGGTAAATCGAGATCAAGATTTTATAACAATTATTCATACAGGCCTAGATGGCAAGTTTGTTTTGGGTAATCCAATGAAATGACAAATCAACGGAATTCCTTAATTTGATGCCAAGTCCTGTGAAACCAATATTGCCCAATAGAAAAATATTTACTGGCTGCTAAACGATGTTTTGTATTAACCAACACAAGGTAAGACTTCTATTTTCGACTCATCAAATTCTATTTTGCAATATGTTGTGCTTTCAATCAAATGCAAGGAAAGACGTGCTTTATGAGGAAAAATATATTAGTGTCAGCAAGTCACATTATTTATTTTCTCCATCGATTAAAGACCTTTCAGTCTTCCTATGTCTTTATAGTTTCTAATGAACATGCATAGTCCATGATCTGAAAGTAAAATGCTCTTGTGGGCCTGATCTTCATGGGGAAAGATGACAACACGAATACAAGATTTTTTCCCCCTGTTGAAGCCTTTGTTATTTCAGCTGCCTGACGGACTATCTCAATTTACACAATCTTTGGGCCAGGTCAGTGCCACACTGCGGGGACACCACTTTCAGCTTATTTTTCCTAATGTACACCAGAAGATAATGCTCCAAGGCTACTTTTTAGATAAGATGTTTTCTTTTGTTGCCTGCATCATTGTATTTCTATACAACTGCACTGCTTTGATAGCTCCTTAAAATTACTGTCAGCTTATTATTTTGTCCACTGTATTTTATGCTGCAATCAATAATTAAATGCTTAATCATAAATGCTAATTATATTTTAACCAATAAAACGCAAGGTTAATAAACATTTTCATACAGGTGTGACACAATGCAGATGGATTAAATCTGGTGAAATTCTGGCAATGTGGGTCCAGCTTTAGAGAGACTTGGACCACGTTTGGTTTAGCTTGGCCCCTGTCCACAGAGTCTAAAACCACTCACTGACCTGGCAACAACAATCCCACACTGTAGGCAGCTGCATGGTTAGGACACTGCTGTGACTGCTGTGTGTGCGCGTGAGTTTTGACACCATTGCTATGTGCATATGGAAAACCTTCACATAAAAAGGCTACAGGTTCGGCTAAGGTACACCTAATGAGAATGAATACCATGGCCACGCCTCTGTCTCACTGAGGTTGAATTAAATTTGTATCTTCACTGAGTTAACTCCACATTTGCGATCCAATCGTTTTCAAATGTGTGGCTTTAACATTATATTTTAGCTCTATAACAATGTTTTCAAACTAAGTTTAGAGACCCAGACTGGACAGTGAATCGGTATCTAGGGAGTTGCAATCTGTATTAGTCTGGGAAGTCAGGTTAGTCAAAAAAAGAATAATATACTGACTGAGTTGCTAGGCTAATCAAACACCTAGCTAAAGCTTAAAGGATTAGGCGGTCAACAAGTGGATTTATTTTAATAATCAGTTAATCTTTTCAGTAATTCTTCAAGCAAAAATGCCAAATGTTTGCCAGTTTACAACTTCTTAAAAGGCAGGATTTGCTGCTTTTCTTTGTTATAAGACAGTAAACTGAATATACTTGGGGTTTGATTCCTTGGTCAGACAAAACAAACAACTTGAATATGTCAATTCGGTCTTGAAAATATTTATAGAATTTTTTTTTTTTTTAAGACTGGGGACGATATATGTTTATATATAGTTTAGACATTCAGCTATCAGAACGCCACCAATTAACAGTCAGATTAATCCATTTAGGACTGAAACGATTCCTTGAATAACTTGAAAAATTTGATTAGTAAAAATCCTAGATGCTAAATTGTTTGCATCGAAGCTTCGTTCAAACAATGTAACTAACATAGCATACCACTGTGTTTCCGCATGGTTGATTATTACAGTTGCATAATGGGCTGACGCTGCTGTAAACACATGCCGTGAAGACTTGCGGCGCAGATTACAAAATGAAGGAAGAGAGGAAAAATAGGGAAGGGCTAAGTGACGAGACAGGCAGAGAAAACAGCGGAAGGTTTAGGAACACTTTACCTTAACCCCCCCACGCAAAACACTGGACAGCGTGTCACAGAGTGGACAAGTTACACAAGGTAACATTAACGTCTGCATGCAGCCTCTTGTCCAGCGTTTTACAGAACTACAGCATGCTACTCTGCGAAAAGCGATTTTTTTAAGAAAACAAGCTCAAACGAAAGCTATTGGTAAACTTAGCTACTGGCGGAGACAAGGCGGCCCCTTTCTCTTAACCAGCGCCTCCTCCACATGGCTACTTAACATGCATGTGAATGATGTCATCGGACCATGTCAATGATGTTGGCATTCTTCATTCTTTCTTAACTTCACTCAGATCAGCCTTGTGAAAACGTGTACATTTAAGCATTACATTACATTTAAGCCACCAAAAAGTACTTTGGCAACTTGATTAAGGAGCAGGGTGGCCCTCAAGGCTAGTGCTTAAAAACATTAGGGTCTATTTGTTTTTTTAACCAATAACAATGTTGCTTTTTCTAAAATTGAAATCTTTCTTTGATACATTTACTATTGCTATTTACTATAAAGCAAAAGGATGTTTATCCGATTAATTGCTGGACTAATTGGTAGAATACTTGTTTCAACAATCTCATGTTGTTTGCAACCCTGTAGCTAAAACCTACCACAGCCCTGTAATGAATCGTTTATGAATGTTATGTTTGTGGTGTTGTTAAATTGTACAGAAATAACCTAAGCAGGTGCTTCTAATATCTAATTAATATAGAGTGGACCAAATATTAAAAAAGCATCTCAGAATAACAACTCAACAGCATCACAAGCTGACCAAATGACCATAAAGTTGAATCAACACTTCTCTAAAACAGTTACAATTAAAAAAAGAAATGACTATAACCTTTGTGAAGAAGTTATTGCTGGACTAATGTATTAGACTGCTTATGTTTAACCGAGTGTAATACACCATCATTCCAACGTGTATCTACAGCAGCTGACTCAACAACAGTTTTACTAACATTTTTCCAAAATCAGCATCACTGCAGAGTTGACCTTCACTCCAGCCTGTCCATAGACATATCTGCTGTATCTTACACAATAACCTAGTTGTGTTTTGCCAACAGGTTAGACTTTACTGAGCTATAGTCCATGTTTAGCATAAGCCCTTCAGATAAGACCATAGATCATGCATGTTCCACAAATAAGCTGCAAGTTAAAGTCAAGTTGTTTGGGTTATTGCTGAGATACTAAAGTCGGAAATAGGGTTGGGTAACAAAACGCGGTGCCAACAGGGCAAAGACGTAAAAGTCTGCAGGCAGCTGCCTTTGTTGGAAGAACAACACACAGACAGTGCATTTTAAGATATTGTAAAATACCCTTTCCCATCTGGTGCTTGTTTTAGTTGTTTGCCAGGAATTTACTGACGAATAGGTCATTGATATAAATTATTGTTATTACATTATTAATCAATCATTTCCTTTCAACCAAATGGCTTTAGCAATAAACAAGCCGTTCTTTAAAGTTGCCAACTGTCGTTTTGTGCTCCTTTTTTATATTTAATATTAAAAATGTAATATCAACATTTTGGTTCAGGCACTGGTATGTGCACAGTTTATAAGCAATATAAATGAAGTTATTATTTTATAAAACTGCAATAATCATCATTAGGTTTGTTGATAATGGCATTTTGTAGGACTGTAACAAACAATCATTTTGCTAATCATATTTAGTCAACATTAAAGGACTAATAGTTTTGTCTGACTCTATATAGGAGGTCTTCTTATAGCTTGTTTTGTCCAACTAACAGTCCAAAGAACTATCAAATTGGACAAAGAAAAGCACAAAAGCCTCACAAATAAAAAGATGGAACCTGGGGCACTGTATATATATATATATATATATATATATATATATATATATATATATATATATATATATATAAATAAAATTGTTGCACAATAATGCACGTATGCACCCAGTACCCTACACCCTTTTGTACTACAAACGTATGCCTAGAATAGCACACTATACGGAAAATACGTCCTAATTCAGGGTAATGGCCGGATACGATTATGCAATGTGCATAAGGTTTCAGAGAGCCCAGAAATGAAAGTCAGCCCGTCGCTTCCTTAAAACAACGTTTCTGAATAAATTATTACACATACAAACCTATTAACCGGGAAACAGCACAGACACAAAAAGATTAATGGCCAACGCTGTGCCAGAAAACACTAGAACATTCCTGCACAGACAGCTTAATATTACCGAGCTGCTGGAGCATCTGTGTAAATTGCGAAGCTTTTTGTCAGCAGTCTGAACAGAAAACGAAACTACCGGCTACAGTTTAAAGAACAAGAACTCCAGACACCCGAAACAACAGGATGTAACGTTTCTGTACACGGTTGTGTACAATAACCGTCAAACCCTGGGTGACAGAATTGCCCGTTGCATCTCACATTCTTGATGCAAAAGCAAAGCCACAAATCTACTGTATACCATTACAACGTGTCTGCGAAACTGAAAACAAGAGCAGTTATTTGGTTTTGCTAGTGCATCAAAAACCCTTCAAATATTTAATTATTGATGTCAGTTTTTCATTCTCTGTCTCCGAGTTAGCTCGCTGTGCCTGCGAACGAGCTACAGATGTGATGGAACTGCCTCCGTCGCTAGCCGTTAGCTCTCAAAAAACTAATAAAGCAACACACGGTTAAACACCCACTATGGACTTACATGTTAGCCTCCAAATAAAGATACAAGTGCTGCAGATACATTCAAAAACCACATGCAAATTATACTTAATTAAACAGTTGACAGAAAGCGTCTGACACAGTTAGCTTTAGCGGGTTAGCATTTAGCTACTAAGATGCTGAGTGAACCAGAAGAAGCGTTGTTAGCAAAGCGAGCTAATCGGTCGCTCAGGGGTACCTTACCAGGTCAAAACAAACAGGAACGCGGAGCAAGATGCATTAATTTCTTGTTTCGTTTCTGTAGCCGACGTCTGGAGAGACAGCAACTTCGATGAAATCAAAGCAGACGCTGTAGAATTACCGTTGAAGACATTGCAAAGATACTCGAAAATAATGTGGTTCCTGTTTTTTGCTTGGACTGGCTCGGATGCCCGTTTTTTAGGTCGTTGCTTAGCTAGTCTCTCTCGCATACACACCCTCAGGGGACGAACCTGCCAAACACTGACCCCGCCTCATTCACTGTGAACACACTGGGAGGCAAATTTGCATTTCCTACATTTGTGTTTTCAAAACTTTTAATTGTCAAGGAACCCTGAACCGACACAAATTAGACCACTGATTCCCTTTTGAAAATGTTTATTCCAATGAGCCCCCATCTGGCAGGATTTTTGCTTTTAGATGTTTTATCACATAAAATGTATAAAACTCATCACCCAAATAGTCATGTACACATTCTGTCATTGTGTTGCTTGTTCCAGAATTTAAGTGACCTTCCAGAGTGCTGGGGATACCCTGGAACTACCTCAAGGACCCCTGGGTGTTCTCGGACCTACGGTAAATACACCCATGGTTTCATTGGATAGCGAAGGCAAGCCCAACCCTACTCTGCCGTACTCTGTCTTTGATTGGCTTAATTTGGTGTTATCACACAGACCCTAACCAATCCCACTTATCATGTCTAGCTTAAACCTAACCAATCCAGCCAACGAAAGCCGGAACATGCCTTCGCCATCCTGGGAAAACGCAAATTCGCTGACGTGAAACGGTTAAAAATGCTGTCAGTCACTCCCCGATGTAAATCCATAGACAATTAAAGAAAATCTAGTGCAAATTTGAGTCGCGCATGCGTCACTTTGCGACGAGTGAAGATGTGAGTTGCGCATGCGTCACTTTGCGACAAGTAGCATACAAGATGCTAACGAGAGACTTCTGTAATGTCAATAGAGTTAAAATGGAACTACTTAACGAAGTTCGTTCACTGCTGACTAAACGTTACCAATCAAACACAACAAAGGCTGTCAGTTGAATGGCGTTTTGAGATTACGTGAGCAATCAAACAATCATAGACAGCTACATAGATAGCTGAATTGATTTCCATGGTCTTTTTTATTTGTATTGTTATTTTTATTGTTATTGTTATTTTTATTGTTATTTTTATTGTTATTTTTATTGTTATTTTTATTGTTCGTAATGAGAAAAATTTAGTATTTCATGAATTTCACAAATTTCAGTATGACACATGAGGCTGTAACCCGTATAAATCTGAGCATGCGCAACTCACATCTGCACTCGACCATGGTCTGGACTCGACTCTTATCGGGTATGACAAGATATGCCGTAAACCGTTTACATCTGAGCAAGCGCGACTCAAATCTGCACTCGACTTACATCGGGGAGTGGGAGTGACCCTGACCCCTCCTTGCAGACGACAGACCGGCAGAGACAGCTGACTTTAGCTAAATCATACAAACAAATCTGTGTCTTTCATTTATTTGTGCTTATTTTTTGTCTCTATTATTGACAGTTTAACCAACACTGTGTCTATGTCACAAGTCATGTAGGGAACATAGAAGTAGTTATAGGCCTACGTAGCCTACTGATGTATGCTACAATTTTAAAGTACTTCACTTGAGTATTTCCACATTGTTTACTTTACACTAACTACTCCACTACACTACAGAGGCAAATGTTGTACTTTCTACTCCACTAATATGTATTTGATACCTTTAGTTACTTTGCAGATTCAGATGAATAATACAAAATATAATAAACAAATTGATTATGATATATTAAATTGGATACAGATAAGACTTTATTAATCCCTTGGTGAAATTCAAAAGCTTTGGTAAAAACAGCACTAGTAAAAGTTACTAAGTGTATTACTGGAATTTACTTGAGTGTTTCCATTTTATGCAATCTTAATTGTCCCCTAACCTGCTTCTTTAGAAGCTTTCATCTGTAGCTCATGAGTTTATCAGCAGATAGAGTTTTTATATACTTTTTTTATGAAATAATAAGTCAGGTAAATGCATCAACAATATCCTGAAAGTGACAGTAAGCAACAGTAAAAGCTTTACATGTTACTGCAGTTCTAGATACATTAAGTGCATTAAGGATCAGGGGTCCTTTGCTTTATTACTTTAGTATATTGTTATATCTGATGAGAGTTATCAAGTTTCCAGTACTTGTATTGTGTAGACATAATCAGATACATTAAAGTTATTCACAATATTGGCATACACTTTTTATTTTTCATGTACCCATTTATACACTTTTAATATTCTTTGAGAAACCATTGTTGTGTGTAGCAGTCTATGAATCAACATAAATATAATGTTTAAATATAGATATTGTTATATAGACATCTGTTAAAATATTTACAGGTAAAATATCATTGTATGGTTAACATCCATTATATTACCATCTGCAGTTCTTCACTGATAAACATCATATGGTTTATAACACCACCTGGTGGGCTTCTTCTCTCACGGCACTTTAATTTGAAGGAGCTCTAGCTTCCTTCCTCTTTATACATTTTCCATTAGAAAAGTTAATCCGGTGAATCAAATGCAAACACAAGGTGCTCTATATACTTTATTGCTGTGTTTATCGTTTTACACTTAATGGAATGCTTAACTTCGTTTGGTGGGCCACTCCAAACACTCACCCCCCAAGATCTGTTACCAAACCAAAGATTTAAATAGCAAAAACAACTGTAATGCAGTTATATACACAACACTATAACATTTTAAGGTAAATTCACTCACACAAACATATAGGCTATACTGGTCCATTTACAAAATGCTTATTTATATATATTTTTTATATATAAGATATAAAACAAGAGTAATGCACATTCTTCAAAAGGCAAAGGAAATGTGTTTTGTGTAAATTCAGAAATGTGTATGTGAGATTTCTGTGTGATGGCAACAAAACAACACCCAACAGTCATAACCAAGTGTTTCCACAGCATACAGAATAATAATACATTTGATAGTATTGTTCAGGAGATCTACTTGAGGAGAGATACAATCGTAAAAGAGCAGAGTACCATCACCCATGTAGCATTGTAGGAGACAATAAAAAATCATACATATATTTAAATATATGCTATATGAATGTTGTTTTGTGTGTGGACATTAGGTGTAATTCAGACTGCTGAAGTATTCAGGCAATTTGTCCCCTTTCAAGTTTAAAAATGTGAAATCTCATGCACTGGTCCAAAGCTTATTTACATAAAACAATGAAACAGTTTATATATTTTTGATTATATTCAGTATTTTTCTTATGTTAACAAATCCCATGAAAAAACTGTACTATTGCTTTCAATACAATATTAAAATCATCAATGAGCCTCACTGTTGTATCGGGTGAAATGGTTCTTTATAACCATAAACATGGTCACTGTCATTTATTTAGAGTAACTGGTGTGCCAAAGTAAATACTCAGTTGAATGGCAAGTGTATATTAATCCACAACAGAATATAGTCCCCAGCAAATGCACTCCTAACTCCTGTTGGAGTGGGGCTTGCTAAGAACTACAATGCCCATCTGTTTTCGGAAGTTCAGTGCTGGGTGCCACAGACAGTTTTGGGAATTTGGGAAGTAACACATTGTTGATTTTTAATATTTTCATGGGATATATATTAACATTCACAAAAATCAAGAACATCACCAACCTAAATCTTTAAGGATATTATCATAGGTAGCACAATTCAGTGCTTAAGTAGGCAGTTTGTATGATATATTGCCTAATAACACACTTATTCCAAGAGGTTTGACTAAAAAATCTTTCAACCAGTAAAGAAAATATAACAGATAGAGCTTTGATGATGTAAACTGCTGACAGTCTTGCTTTCTTAGTGTATTTTCTAATCTTGTTTTTTAATTAAGTCCAGTCCACAGACTGTACTGTACATAGGAATGGCACAAAATTAACTATTTGTATTCTTTAATAATTGCTGTAACTACACCCCTGCCAATCAATATTATAGATCATATTTAACAAAATAGGTGTGGCAGAGTAATGTGTTTGTTTGATACATACGACTAGCATGGACATGGTAAAAATACACACTGGTAGATCTCCTCTATCTGACTGAACAATAGCAAATTTTGTAATATATGTAATCGCACAATGACGGCCTCTCCTCTGCAAATATAGTATCAGATTCATTGAGAAACTTTATCATTACATTTTGACTCTTAAACCCATGTAATCAGATTCTAAATGTTGTTTGCACTAATGTCGTACCTGTCACACCGAATACAGAGTAGTGAAAATCTTAACAACTGAAACACCCACACTGTACTTTTCAAAGAAAGTTTTGCCCATTTCTTCAAAAATACACATTCTTCACTTTGAAAGAAACAGCAAAAGAGAAGTCCCTTTAAGTAACAACTGAACAAACCTACAACTGTTTGAACACAGATGGTGGTGTCTCGTCCACTATTTGACAACTACAGCTGTAGAGACAGAGGTGATGAGTGACTGTAACTACGGTGATGGCCAACTAAAACAAGCCCACCAGCTTATATATACGAACTAAAAATATCTTGTAATGTGCTCAACAGATCTCAGGCAGAAGAGGGAAGAACTACAGTTTTATTGTAGATTACATCTTGTAGTTAAACAGTCCTGGTGGTATTTTTGCTTTTATCATGTCTCACTTGCTCCATGTGTGCTGTGTAGCTGAAGGTTTAGGCTTCATACACCCTGAAAAAAAAAGCAATCGGGTTAACTTTTTCTATGATTTCAAACATTTATTCAAGACTGACACATTTGGCTACCTTCTGCCAGCATTACTAGCCTCCTCCACGGAGAGAATCGTTACTAATCATTGTGTCCTCAGCAGACAAGAGTGCGAAGTGTCGTAAACAAACACGACATTTTTAAATAGTTTAACACACCATGGTTTAACACCATGAGATGTATAGCTACTCTCTGCCCTATTTACAGGACTTATATATATACAGGACTTATATATACAGGACTTATATATACACTCACCGGCCACTTTATTAGGTACACCTGTCCAACTGCTCGTTAACACTTAATTTCTAAGCAGCCAA
>NC_048416.1:22808600-22866461 GCF_013103735.1 Etheostoma cragini
CCCGTTACTAGCATGGGGTACCTAATAAAGTGGCCGGTGAGTGTATATATATATATATATATATATATATATATATAGACACACACACACACACACAACTGAGGACGTAAAGACTTTTTGTGTCTGGTTGCGGAGGAGTGGATCCAGTGAGAGCTAGATTGGGCAACTAAGAATGAGAAGGTCTACCAACAGGTCTCTCAACTACTGTCCTCACACGGCTACAATGACACTTTCCAACAGTGCAGGGAGAAGCTCCAGAAGCTGAAAAGTGACTTAAGTGGAAGAACATAGATTTAAACCTCATTTAACCCACAGAGTCCCCGTGGAAATGTTCTCTTGTACTCAGCAAAATACTGAATCTCTGCCGTCTTCACAGGGCTTTTCATCTGTGGCTGACTCTAACCTCTCCACATGGTGGTGGTATGGTGAGAGTAGAAATTGGAAGAAAACAAATCAATAAAGCTTCACAGAGAGGCCACTGTGCTTGGACATGGTCACAACTCAGAGTCAGCGATAACAGAGGCAGGTTGTGTGGTGTGTGCATTATGGTTGTGCTTAGAGCAGCAAAAAGGGAAATATATTAGGAAAGAATACATTTAGGTTGCTAACATCAATTATGAGCCTTTTAGTTTTGTGTCTTGCTAAATGTGTCTATTACATAAACTCTGGCTGTGTAAGGGCAGCAGAAACAAGCTGTGAAAACAATATTGGTATAGTTATAAGTTGATACGATGAATGTGTTAGCAGAAAGTTGCCTTTAAAATCCACTCCCTTCAGCTCTGTTTTTGGACTGTAATTATTTAACCATTTAGCTGATAAATGCTTCACTACATTTTCCAGCTAGTCGCTAAAGAAAGACACTGGAAAAGCTCTGAAAAGCTGAGGGGAACTGCACAGTTGGGTGATTGCTGCTTGTGCTTTTGTCACTAAGAGTGGCACTCATATTTCACACACAGTTACTTGATCCATTGTAAGCATTGATTGTAGCCACTTTGAAGAATAATACATGTTTTCATCTGTAGTATGATTAGGTATTTTCGTGGACTGCATGCTGACAAGAGCTACCTAGAACAGCCGCAACAACATTTATGAGAATATTTAGACAACACCACTCAATCACTCTTTTGTCTCAAACCTATGATCATTTTATTTTCCTCATTTAATCTTGGGCATAACCTTCTGAGGAATTAGAAGATTATTACCTGTGCTTGTCCTTCCAGATACGGAACCATTTGACCAGGTTCTTGGTGCTCTGAAGTTTGGGGTGGAGACAATACTCCTGCCCTTTGAACCGAGCCACGTTCTCCATCGTCACACTGAGAGGGCGAGCAAAGGAGAAAAGACAAAACAAAAACAACATCAAACAAATAAACCCCAGAGATGTTAGAAGGTAAAATAAAAATATAAGAATAAAAAAACAAAAAACATTCATAATATTATGCACTTCCATTCAAGTTTGTAAGGTATATCAAGAAGTTGCTTTATATAAGCCATCTTTTTGGGGGCATTCGAGGCCTTTGTTTCCACAGGACAGATGAAGACATGAAAAAAAGGAGGAATGACATGCAGCAAAGGCCCGCAGGTCGGAGTTGAACTCACAGCCGCTGCATCAAGGGGTAAACCTCTTTATGTGTGCGCCTGCTTTACCAACTGTGCTAACCCAGCTACACATGTTGGCCATCTTTTAAACAAGTCACATATTCACTCATAATCAGTGGCATCAGAATCTGCTTGCTACCGGAGAAGTATTTAGATAAAGAAAATGTACAGATTAAGAAATACACATTTGACATTTAGAGTGTGGTCATTTGTGGTTAAAATGGTTTAATCAGGCTGCACAATAGGTTTGGAGAAATAGACAACCATGTTATACATAATGAACATTATCACTACGGTTATTATTTGTCTGTTTTGGCAATGTGAAGTCAAAGAGAATACTGATCATAATTATTCCCTCTCTGTCCGTTGCGTCTTGTCTCTGTGTTGCCGTGTCTCTGATAATTGTACCTTTTTTTCTAAATTAGATATTTGGTTCTTAGGTTTAAAAGAAGGTTGATAACAACTACATAAGCCATCTTAAAGTTAAAGGTTTTTGTGTGAACTTCAAAAGAACTGAATCAGGTAAAAATGCTAGGGGTGTTGAAAACTGTGAAAGCCCATCTGAGTAACTTGAATAGAGACAATCAAGTTGTATCGCCTTTGACATGTTTTTGCCCCATATTTGAGCTGCTATTCTAAACTTCTCTCAATAACATTTCCACAGTTAAATGCCCTCACAATTCAAAGGATCAACTTGCCCAGGGCGGCCAATTACTTGGCAATGGAGTGATATCATAGAGCTGCCACTAAACAATGTGACATCTAAGCTCATTGAATCAATTGGTCTGTCTGTAACTCTCTGCTAAAGGCAACGGTAGAGACAGTCTGCCTGCATGTGGCATATTCAGGCCAAACAAGGGAAATGTGGGAAAAACACCCAGCATGCCATGGGGCCTCTCCATCCAGGGACACACTCAAAGGCTCACCAAACCATGAATGATAAATGAGTTTACTGGAAGAGAAAAGACTTGACTCTCAATAAAAACACGGCATTCATGAGGTATAAGGATTTAGGTTGAAGAGTTTAGCATCTATTTTGCCATTTTGTGTGGCTATTGAGAGGCTGCTGTACATGCCGTGTTATGGAAGAACTGAGCTCTGAGTGTGGTTGACAGAGAGAACGTGAAGTTGCTTTTGGATGCATGCATGCCAATGGACTCTTATCAGCAATGCTGTAGTGATAAACACACACCCTGAAAGTTTATCCATGGCTGCTCTGCAGAGGTGGAACCTAGTTACTGTGTTAATATGAGCTTTAGTTGCTCTTCATTATCATTCACCTGGTCAGCTGAAGTGCAGCCACTAACATGGCCCTAACATGGTAAGCAAAATGTTTCATAAGCACAGGGGGAGGAAGGAAAGGCTGCGAGAGAGGTCAAAGAGCAAAAGGGAATAGGCAAGGCAGCTTCGTTTCTATAGCACATTTCAGCAAAAAGGCAATTTAATGTGAAAAATTGAAGGGAGGTTAAAAACAACTAAGAACATCCATTAAAGAGAATTCAAAAACTGCTAAAATACGCTAAATACTTAATTTGGAATTCATGGCTTTTACATGTAAAAGAGTATTTTTATAGTGTGGCATTAATACTTTTTCTTAAATTAAGGATCTGAATGCAAATCAGACAGGCATTACAACACAGGGAGAAGATGAGAAGCAGCAAGAAAAACAAACAAAACCCAGATAAAGCGGGTGAAAAAATATATAAAGTAGATAAAAGACTGAATAATTAAAAGAAGGAAAAGAAAATGGAGAGGAAGAAAAGAAAAAGGAGAAACAGGGACATTTTGTGGCTCCGAGCTTATATGTGTAGTTTAGTAGTGGTCGCTCAGAATGCCAAATTGAGAGCTGTAAGCCAAACGGCTGCAACCAAGGCCAGAGGGGGACTCTCCCGATCATTTCTCTCCTATGCTCTTTCTTTTTGTGGCTTTCCGGAGCCTGCTGAGGCTCGTTTTTCACTGGGCACCAGCGGCTGGTGGCCCCCCATCTCATGCTAATAGAGCAGCCTTAAATAACGGCTGTGTGGCTGGGTAACACACACTCACACAGAAACTGACCTCAGAGCTGAAATAGACCAATTCTAGCACTTCTCATGAGTGTTGATTAATGTTATTATTACTCATGATTTAGTCTCATATCGCCAGACCAATCTCTACAGAAAAAGGCTCTGGGTCGTGCATTTATTAAAACTAATCATAATCGTCGATCAAAATGGTCTCAGGAAGGAACTTGTTTTGGTGGAACATTTTCCCCCCACAAAAGAAAAATGACACATAAAATATTAACTAACTTTAACTGTTAACACACAATAACTTGTGTTAACGCTATTTAAATTAGCTGGAAACATGGTAAATGTTCTGTCTTCTATACAGACAAGACTCAAACCTTATATCAACTTATGTCACTTTAAAGGTTGTTTACTTTAATAATAGTAGCCCGTTAGAGAGCATCAACTTTGATACTCCAGCCCATGATTTGTATTCATTATAAATTAATTTGTCTATTGTTTATTTATTTCAAGATAGACTTAAAAGGAAGAGAGATGGGAGATGACACGCAGCAAAGGGCCGCGGGTCAGATTCTAACCCGGGCCGCTGCAGGACTCAGCCAACATGGGGCAAACGCTCTTACTGGGTGAGCTAGAGGCCGCCCCATCTGTCTATTATTTGTTTGATCAATCAATTAATCATTTCACAAAAAAATTTAAAATAAATAAATTGCACATTAAAACTTACCAGAGCAGCATTTTCATTTTGCTTGTTTTGTGCGCTTACAATCCACAATCTAAACATAGTTATCTTATCTTTTGACAATACTATAATGTATAGGATCAATCCATGCAATCTGGTTAATCTACTTCCTAACACACGCACACACACGCACAAATACCTGTGTATTTGCTATGGCATAGCTTTTATATCCGGCCACTTATTTCTGTTTTGATTGGCCTTCAGAGCAGAGCCAGCTGGGTTTGGACGTGACATACTCTTAAGGGGACACTGCATTGGTTTACATTCATTCATTCATTGGAGACTTGTCTAATTATAACCCTATATATGCCTAACCTCCACCTAAAAAACCAAGTCTTAACTCTAAAATGTAATGATTTACATGGCACTGTCTTGCATTTTTGTCCCTAAAATGCAATATGTCACATCCACATTATCACTTTCTCACTGCTGTTACCCACGCTGTAGTCAGTATGATGTTATGTACCAGTAGGTGGCAGCAGCGGTTGTGCCTTGAACAAAAACGGACTCCAGGGAGGCTGACATAACATCCCCATCCCCATCTGCTGTCTCTTCATGTAGCTTTGACATGAATCTTGAAAGGAATTCCACACACAAATCATGGCTTACATTTCTAGCTTCTGAGACTTCGTCTCCACTGGTTGACCTACATACATACTACATACCGTATATATAATGTTAAATGTGTAAAGTTTATTTATTCAAAGTTGTTTGGCTATCTGGGAGCTGCAGGATACTTTGAGTGTGTTTGGATCATGTTACATGATAACTAAGACCCCTTTAGAGGAAGAGGCCTAGTTATCATGCTGCATTCCACGAGGGCTCAAATTGAACATAATTGCTGTCTATTTGCTCGAGCTGTGATTTTATGGGTCAAAGGTCAGACAGAGAGGGAGAGAGTAGGTGGACAGATCAAACAGACTGTAATTCACAAAGCAACCTACAACTGTAACTGACACTCCAGTTTGGGAAGTTATAATAGAAATATAAGACTGTTTGGTTGATAGGTAAACGTACATTGTTTAGACACAAATACCTTTGCTATTTTTCGTATGATGTAATATAATAAAGATGCATGTGAAAATGATGCATATATTACTGCTACGTTTTGGTTTGGAATCTCCGGGGTTTGTTTTGCAGTCTCAACGGCTGCAAACGGAGACCTTTGGCAACACAACACTGACGCCAACGTTGAGACGTGAGACTAAGCTACTAACGGTGCCATGGCAACTACCAGCAACGGGCGGGGTCTACATGCTGCTCGTTGTTCACCCTGCACGCATGCCCAGTATACGAAAATGATCATGAGACAATCAGTTTGGGCGTGTTACTTAAAGTGGATATTAGTTCTTTTACTGGAGCTGAAAACTATTGTGTGCACAGAGATTGCTTTTGGCTCAAAACTCCCCTTAAAAACCAAAACATAGCGGTGTAAATGTAACCTAAGATGTTGCACATATGTGTTAAACATCTAACTGAACCCTTTTTTAGATTGTCATGTAGAAAGTGTTTGAAATAATAATAATAATAATGTAATAATAATGTATACTTTATTAGTCCTGCAAGAGGAAATTACAATTCTGGAATTCTTGAGAGTTCTGGAAAGTGGTGTTTCTTTTCTCTCCACCTTTCCATTCTAATAAATAATGTCCCACTCATGGCTACAGTGTGCCTTTAAATCATCAGTTAATCATCACACTGTAAATCCTCCTAAGTGCAGATGGCAGGATGTTTTGACTATACCTGGACGGCGGCCAAATATGTTTATGGTCAGGGAAACGTCACAGTTGTTTAGTGAAGCAGATATAAATACTGCGATATTGTTGTGCATTCCAATACAAGGAGAAATAAGGGAAGAAGAAGTAAAGAAGAAAGGGAAGGAGAGGAAAAAAGAAAAATGAGTATATGAAAAGAGAGGAAAAGATGGGTACTAGGAAAAAGTGAAGAGATCAAGGAAAAGAAGCGTACAAAGAAAGAGAAGGATAGTGGAAATATGGTAAAAAAGAAGGAGATGAAAAAGAGGTAGAAAGCCAGTAAGGAAACTGGACATACAATGAAGTTACCTAGAATTAGGAAAAAAGAACGAAGAAAAGAAACAAGACAATGAAAGTCTCACTCACAATATCATCTTCTCCTGGCAGAACGGGTGTTTGGGTTTGATCTCCAGTTTCTGCACATCTTTGTATCGGATCTTTGGCCCTTTTCTGGTGCACCTGCACTTGTAGGCTGTCGAGAAACAAAACAAAGGCAAAAAATCCTCAAAAGTAACATAATGATCTTGCAATGCTGGTGAATTCAGAGTAATGGAAACTGATCGTGTTGTGTGAAAGATTATTAAAGTTAGTCTCAGTGCAGTGAACATTGAAGTGAAAGAGATGTTAATTCTTTGTGCCATTTGACAGCAAATTGGCTCCTCAATTTTGAAATCACACACTGATGCGGGTGGATTATCAGATTATTTTAGTCTGGTGAAACATCACATGCTTTACAAACACGGCTTCTTTCAGACAACTGCTTAATTCATGAACTATATAACTATATAACAATATAACTTCTAGAATCCAGTGCATGTTTAAAATAAGAATAAATAAATAATAACTGAAAACAGAAATAAATTAAAAATAGTGTGTTTGTGTGTGTGTGTGTGTGTGTGTGTGTGTGTTTGGGGGGTTAATTTGCATGTAAAAATGGGCTTAATTTCTCGTCAACATAGGTTGTGTGCTGCTTAGGAAACCTAGGTTTGCACGTCAGCAAAAATAACTGATTTACTTTTTCATTCAATGCAGCTCAGATGATTTGATGAATTCACACTGAAAGGATTCAAGTTAAGCAGAAAGAACCTGTGGCTTTAACAGAAAAAAAAACACTTTTTTATGCTGCTTTTCTATCAGACTAACCTAACCCCATTAGGGACGGATGCCTGCACCTGAAGCAACATGCAGTCACACTTTATACATTTATTGGTTTCAGTCCAACTCCTTCTTGATGTCTAGTTTTCTAGTAGCTGTGACTTAACGCGGCAGAAAAAAGGCAGAGGGAATTTAGTTGTGCTGGGTTGTATCTTTGTGGTGGGAGGTGATGACCTGGATAGTCCAAGGTTTCCTTCATCCATCATCTGCTATCTGTCCTCACCGCCGGCCACTAAATCTGTTTCGAGCCCTATGATGGTGCCAACATTCAGCACAGACACACCGGACAACAGAAGCTCTGAGGTTAATGTATTCATGTGTATGGTGGGATGGGGGTTTTATGGGGGTAAATAGATTCAACACTTATGTCTATGGGAAGAGATGGGCTCTCCTTTCTAAAGACATGTTTACTCATGTATATCGTGCCATTTAGGTTTAAATTTCAATTCAATTCAATTCAATTTTATTTATAGTATCAATTCATAACAAGAGTTATCTCAAGACACTGTACAGATAGACCACACTCCAGAATTTACAAGGACCCAACAGTTCTAGTAGTCTCCTCCAGAGCAAGCAACAGTGCGACAGCGGCGAGGAAAAACTTCCTTTTAGGCAGAAACCTCGGTCAGACCCAGGCTCTTGGTAGGCGGTGTCTGACGGGCCGGTTGGGGTTGGAATGAAGAGTGGCAATAACAAAAATAGACAAAAATTTGTAGTCTGTAGCAGTTCTTTGTAGTAGTTTGCGGCATATAATGAAACCTTGTATCTCAAAATGTAAGCAACTTTGAGAGCTAAATGTAAGATGATGGTTTCCCCTCTTTTGCCGCAAACTATGATGCTACGTAAGTACATTTAAGCAATATGTGCTTTTCAAAGAGCTAATAAAGACTAGCAATGCCCCTGGCTTACAGGCATATAGTTTTTCCTAGTTTTGCAAAAACAAGTCTTCCACTGGGTACAATTAAACTTTTAGATTGGTGCTGTACAGTTTGTTCCTAATAAAATATGTCACAACAATGCTTCAATCCCTAAATCCCTTATTGCCCAATGAGTATTGGCCTTAAAATATTTTCAGCTACATATTGTGAGCTTCACTTGCACTGCCAGACCAGACACACAGAGTCCAAGAGTGGTGTTCAGGGTGTTAAAATGTGTGTGAATGCCAACTTAAGGGCACATGATGAGATCAGATTTTTACACCACAGTTGTATTCATCATCACACTCGAGTTTTAGTTGATTCTTAAGGTTTATGGATGAAATAGGGTTATGAAAAAAGTGCTAAATTAAATGTTATGAGATCAGATTTACAGTAAAATGCATGCAGCATGTTGCATATTTGTAATGCCAACAGAGTCATTTTGTGAGCAGGCCAACACACCACTGAGACACTTTAACTAAGCTGTTATTTTCACAACCTGAGCTGGGAATGTGGGGATTTTTGGCATCAACTCTACTCACGTTTCAAACTCTGGATGGAAAGATTGATTTTACACTTAAATCCCTCCATTCACACATAGCAATGCAAATAAGGCGTCAAAAAACATACTGTACATTTGTTATTTAGTTACATTACTATCACTTCAATGCAACATTTTCAAAAATTACAACCTGAAAATGAACAAATAGAAATCCTTTATGTTTACCTTCTGCACTCAGGACGTATAAGGCCACCACTAACAAAAGCAGCACCGCTGTGCACCGATGCATGTCTTCACAAAGAAAAAGAAAAAAGTTCACTAAAACCAGCTCCTAAAAATCCAAGCACTCGAAAACACACGGGGAAAAAAAGTCAATACAAGTCTTTCGATGTGCAAATAAAATCCACTTGCAGTGACTGTTTGGAGAGCAAAACTGAAGGAGCCGCTGAGGGGTTTCTGTTTTTGGAGTCCCTTTGAGTCTGGCGCTGATTGTGCAACTCTGTGCGTCCCGAGCGCTTGGATGAACCTCCAGTCGGTCGTTTAGGTCTCTCTCTCGCTTGCTGCGGGGCCGCCAGCAGCTCTTTTAAAAAGCAGCCCGCTGTCCCCTTCTCATTAATATGCACGGCCAGACAGCGAATCAAACACTTGTGGCCTGCGAGGGAGAAGTGGAGAACATGGAAAGGGAGGGAGAGAAGGAAGAAATAGCCTACAAAGTGAATGCTTCAAAACGAGGGTGGAGTGACGTCTGATTTGGTACACGGTGTTGGCCAGTTTATGTTGACACCCCACTGTTACCGTTCAGCTTCTGTCCCGGGGCCTGTTGCACAAAACCAGGATAAAGGGATGAAGCCGGGATATTCAAGTTATCCTGGATGAATTTAGCTCGGATTTGGTTGCACAAAACCAGGTTGAATTAAACCCAGCCAAGTTACCATGGAGATTTATTCTTTGGGACTAGCCTGGTCCAGAGCAGGCTAACAGCCAGGCTAAAATTAATCCTGGAGTCTCATGTGTTAAATCAGGTGTTTAAGTTATTCCGTTGTCTTCCGAATGTGTTCTCATTTATTCAATTAACATTCATTATTTGTCACTAATGTTGTAATGAGTTTGATTTAAACCCTACTATCAGTTGTTCAGATGGTTAGAAATGGTTGCACTGGCACCCTGATGCGGAGTGGCAATCTGGAGAGTCACGACTTACCCGGTGGGACGGTAGTGTGTCGAGGCTGCCCGGTGGCCGCTGACTGCCGGCAGACCTGTGTGTCAGTGTCCAATCTCTCAGTAAAAGTAGAGATGAGCAGCGCGGCGTCCGTGGTCTGTGCAGCGTCAGGTTTATACAGGACGCTACGGAGATTAAGTGGGACAATGCAGCGATATTCCCAGATGATGATAATGGCAGACTGGTCTGTGACCAATACAGTCAAGATTTCATTTTGTAGTTGCTTCCTTCTCTAATAAAGGAGAGTTTGTGTTACTCCTTAATATGTAAGCCTAACATTTTTTTATTATAGCATACTTTGGTTTCACAACCTTATCAATAAGTCTCACATCACTGGACCAATATCGTGGCCTACATACGTACTGTATGTAGTGTAGTTTACATTCATCACACAGGGAACACCACAATGCTTCTTAATCTTTTTATTTTGGTGCTGTCACTTGTCAGAAGAATAAAAAACATGAATATTGTTTTACATAAATGCTCACGTGATCTAACTTCCAGAAACATGCAGCTTCAGGACAGTGTCACCATTTTTGTTTTGTATTTTATCTTAATTCACTTAAATACATTAAAGTCTATTGCGGTATCATTCTATTCTGTTCTATGGATATGAATAAATGCTGCCATTGTATCAGGGGATGCCATCAGACTGAACCATTGGCCTGTAAGAGATAGCCCTAAGAAGGTTTAACCCCACCCACCTGGGACGCACTGACCACAGGATTAAACAGGATTCATCCCCATCCTGCATCATGAGAGAGTGTGTGTGTGTGTTTGTGGGTGTTCACTCTGCCTTCTCTCTCTATGTGTGTGCGTTTGTGTTAACCTCCGTGCTCTGAACACTGATGCAATCAGCTGCTCTCATCACTCAAACCATCGGCCATGAAATGTCTGTCTGCACCATGGAGCTTTGTGTGTTTGGTTGCATGTGGTTGTATACTGTTTGCTAATGCTTGCAGATCATTGTTTGTGAGTGTGTATGTAGCCTACATCAGTGTGAGCATTAACATCTGTAAAATGTTGCCTAATTTGCAGTTTACATGCACATCCTGAGCAGTAGGCAAATCAACTCTGAATCTATCTTGAATTCACCATCAAGAAATCTGAGATTTAACCCAAAGAAGCCACACACGTTTTCTGCCTGGACATGGAGACTCCTGTAGTGCTCAAATATTTGCCAATCCTTCCCTTGGTCCTCTGGTTATACAGTGAACGCCAGTAGGACATGACACCAGCTACCATTTACAGCAAACTGTGACGGATTAAGATGGTTGTGACCCCTGCAGGACACTGATGCTGTGCGAATCCATCTCGAGTCATTTTGATCTGCAGGATAAAAGACATCCGTGAGCTGTCTGTTCCAGTCTTCAGCTGAAGCAACTATTAATCAGTCAGACGTCTGTTGTCTTCATCCATTAGATTGCTTCAGCCTCACATACTCTACCAAAGGAAAGAAAGACACTGATAGAGAGGATTTCAGCCAAAAGGAATCTGTCTTGAAATGATGATTAAAATAACATAATTTGTCATTTTTAATCAGTCAAAGATGGTGCTGGTTCAGGGAAAGGTTTGGAAACATTTATTACATGATTACTTACCAGAACGTCATTCAGGACATTGAGATACTAATGGTAATGACATTTGGAAAGCCCTAAAGCAGCTGTTCTCAAACTTTTTTTCTGTCAAATGTTCCCTCACAGCTCCATCAGATAAACTCAAGTACCCCTATCCATGGCAATCCATTATGTTCCACATGTGTCCATTTAAATCTAAAACTTGAATAAAAGTGGATATTGTTAGGATATTTTTTTCATCTTACAAGACTTCCAGGATAGATCATGTAGTTGTCAATGTTAAGGCTTGGTTTCTGTTGCCATTTGTATCAGACTGACAGGGATGTTTTAACGTTTTAATCATTATTTTATCTATTTTTAACTTCTCTGCTTGCTTCCTGAGAAGTTTCACACACTCTAAGTTGCATCGACAGTAAGTATATTGGTGAGAGATGTGTATTGGCAGCCAGACTCAAAACAACTATTTGGATTAATTACAGCCAACAGTGCTCCTGTTGGGGGCACATGAGACATCTATCTTTCTTTCGAACACTGTGATACTTCTTAATGTAAAGCGTTGAATTGAATGATATCAATATTGACGTATATTGTAGGCAATGATCTGCATTCTACAATGGTCCAAATTAAAAAAACGTGATTTCTTCTTCATTTAAAAAAAATGAAAATAATAGAATTAAATATGTGAATAAGAATAATTGTATGTACGTTTTCACAAGTAGTAAATTCCAAAATCACTCAACCCAGGAACAGCTGCACATTACAAATGAATTAACAACACTTTCATAAGAATTAACCAATCATGGTCATGTTAAAAAACATGAGTGACTGAACTGAGTGAAACAAGACTTCCAAATCTCTAAATATGAATTATTCTCTGTTCTCATTAAATATGGATGTCCTCTCTCTGAGGACACTGAGGCCTGGACCTAAGGGGGTCAACATGTTATTACTGCCTGTCCACTGTGTGACTGGACTCATTTGAGATAATCCTCACTTCTGAAGGTAGTTTGGGGGTTTAGATTAGGGGAGTGGGTGTTGAGAAGTGATAGTAGCAAACAAAAAATACTGTTTGGTAGCACAGTATTAAAATAAATCATAGGGCTTTTTCAATTGCTTCAAGTACCACAGCTTCAACCAGCTACATTGATACAATAAATGAAACCCTTGATTAACTGACTTTAAATAGGCGCAAATCAAGCCTCAACAAAAACCACCGAAACATTTAAAATGATACGCTGTAAGTTTGTAATGAAAGGTTGTATTTAAAAGATTTTTAAAGTGTCACTACATATTTTTGGGCAAAAGCTTCATCATGATGCCAAATATCTATTTTCATTTTACTTATTTGTATGTTGTGTTGGGTTTCTTTCAGGTACCTTCTTTTCCTTCCAGCAGTCAACAGACATAAAGACAGTGAGATGAAGACAACTTTGCATGGAGACAGGTCAGCTGGCAGACAGATCTGTGGACAGACAGGTATAGGCAGGTGCTTAAGGTAATTGCAGGAAATAATTATGCTCTCTCTGTGTTTAGGCAATGCAGACATGTAGGGACACTGCATAATATAGACAGGTGTGCAGATGCTGGGAAGTAATTGCTGGTTATAAAAGGATGCTAAGCAGCGACCATGTTTTGCCCGAAGGAAGGAATGTATAAAATAGTAAAACCAGATATTCCTGTATGGACAGTTCATCCTAGTTGTTTCTGTGGATGTCAAGATGTGTGTAGGTCTGTGTGAGTTGCTGAGCAGCCAGCCGACACACAGGAAAATGGACGGACAGATGGACAGACAGACAGGTGTGTGCAGGCAGAGAGGCACACACGTGTGAGAGGATAATTCCTCTCAGGAGACTGAGGTGGGGTGGAGGTTAAGGCCCCGGGCAGGGATGTAATTGCTGTTTAAAATGTCATGTTCACATCATGCTGTTTTCACAAGTTTATAGCCATCAGAATAACTGGTGGTTGGATGGTTTTGATTGGAGATTGGACCTTTGCCTTTTTCCTTAATTTTCCTTCCTCTTGTGGCCATTTCTGATGACCTTCTAAGACATCATTTTTGTGTATTTGTTTCATTTGCAATGGAGATTTAAGATCTGTACAATATCAATTTTAAGTTAATTTGAGTGCTTCTATCTGGGCAAGAAATGACAGAAACTACTACACTATTAAGGCAAGTTAAGACAGAAGAAAATGTTCCCCTCACTTTACTCCGACAAATTTAACCATTGGACTACAGTTGTTAGCTGTAGCAAGCTGACATACACACCAAGCGTGTGAACAAAGTGTGTATGACTCCAGCTCTTTTCATTAAATTCCTCCTGTTCTTAAAATGTTGAACCATTTTCAACTGGCACCATCAGATCTTCAGCTAAATTCCCCTGTCTATTGCGAATAGATATGTTTGGGTTAACTTGCACTGACATATGCAAATGTGCAGCTTCTTTAACTTACTTTGCATACAGTCTGAACACACCCTTACACTCTTACATAACTAATGTACTTTTTTACCAATAGACATAAAAAATACTAGACTTTAATGTAATATTACATTTCTATTGAAAGTAATGTGGGAGTCAAAACTGATAATAGATCAGCACTTTGTGAGGACTGCCATAAAAAATTCTGGATTATGTTAACGACCTCTATAAAAACCTTAAAATAAAACTGTTTTGTTGAAATAATGCTTAAATCGAAAGAGACTATCCTTCCTAATATAGACCGGGATCTGAGTGAACATTGTAAACAGACTACACTTGTGCTGGGACATTAAAAGAACAGAGAAGACAAACATACCATCAATCATAGCTTCTTTGGATTTTCATGGCTTTTACAAAATAAATAAATTCATAACTTTAACTAGGTCTCTAAACAATAAATAGTTTAAGAGAAAGGCAGAGAACATGCATGTGGCTGCGTGTATGTATTGATTCCTGCTTGAAATCCCCTATTTCCACTTCAATCAACACATAAACAGACAAGCCATTAGTGCTTAGCAGAGACTCTCACTGTCGATGTGTTTTGACATATAGCTCTGTAGAAAAGTATGTGAGTGCACATAATGTCCACAGGGCTGGAGGTACATGATCTTATAACAGAGAAACAACAGAAACCTAGCATAACAGAGTGGATGGAAAAAATGAACGGATTTATAGAAAAACATGGGGACCTCTAAAATAAAGACTTGACTGAATAAGAATCAATCATCAATCAATTAAAGGAATAGTTTGCGATTTTGGGAAATACGCGTATTCACTTTCTTGCAGAGAGTTAGGTGAGAAGATAAATACTACTCTCATGTCTGTCAATTAAATATGAGGATACAACCAGCAGCCAGTTACCTCACAGCTAGCCCGTCCCTGTTCAGATTAAGCAACATCTTCCTACCAGCACCTCTAAAGCTCACCAATAAACATGCTATATATTGTTTGTCCAATTCAAAGAACATTACCTAAGCAAGGAAAGCAAATACGAGTATTTCCAAAAATGTTAAACTAGTTCTTAAATCATTAACTGCCTATACAGATGATGGCAAATCCTGTTATGCAACCCTTTAGATGTCAAAGACTCACATTTCTGTGTTAATGTGTATAACGGTACCTGATGACAGGGATGTTAGGTCAACAGGAAAAACAACCATACCATCATCAAATTCACCACAAAAGCAGCATATGCTCATTCCCAGGAGTTGTCCTATTTTTTTTTTTTACAACCTATTAAAGACATGCTCTAAATTCTATAAACTGACTGCTAAGTCCACTCACATCTAGGTTACACTGGACACAGCTGATGGGAGCACAGACAACAATATGGCAGTGGCAACAGGACTAAATAACATTTATATACTCAGCTGCTTATCATTGTTGATAAAATGGTGTGCAAAGGTCCTTCTTAAAAATGATCTTTGATCTAAATTTGTATAGCGAATTGCAAAACAACATGTAACTTGCTCCCAGTCACCAAGAAACTGCAGTGTTTATTACAACCCATAACACAAATACAAATCTTAATGTTGCCATGCATAGATCCTTTATCAGTAACTTGAAATGCAATGTTGTTTCACTTTATTCATTGGGCCTGACATGTTCATGTTAGTCGATATCTAATAACACCTTTCATATCTGTCCTACTGAAGTCATTTCCAGATAACACAGAAGCTGGGGTGCAGGTTACTTGGAGCTTACTGGTTACGTTTATCACTATGTTTAAAGACATATGCTGATTTCAGATTTTCTGTAAATCATGGACACGTACAGCTACATCAATCTTATCAACAATCGCTGCCATTCATGTGACTACTTTCTGTGGATTTGGCTATGCTCTTCTGGCTCTGGTACAGAACAAAAACGTAAAGTCTTTCCTTTGAGGTTTCCCAAGGGAAAAGGTCAGGAGGTCACATGGAGAGAGTAGACACACACACACACACACACACACACACACACACACACACACACACACACACACACACAGTGTTTTCCTCAGTGCAGTATTTCTTCAAAATGATTTCTAACAAGACTCGTAAAACTTCCAGAGGGACTTCTAATAAAAAAACTAAAAAAGTGTTACCTGATCATGGGATCTGATTTCAAGTACAGTATGTTAGACTGGTCAATAGAATTAGACTACAGCTAAATGTGAGTTAGAGAGTTGCAAAAATAAAAAAATAAAAAATATTTTGCCCTTCCCCAAGGCTATTTCAGAAATTAGAACAGTTTTTTACTTTGTAACAATCACAACTGCCTTACAGCTTAGGAAACCAAAATTCTATTTGTGGTTCAGTAACAATGTTGTGGAGCGAGCACTGAGAGGGGGAGGAGTCTTAATAACTGCAGATCTGGGGCATCCCAGACAAAAGTTGATAATCATGAGAGAAATGTTGTCAAAATACAACATGAACTAATGCAAAACACACTAGTGACCTAGTGGAAAGCTAAAAACACAGTTACTTTAAAATCGCTTTATAGAATCTGCCCTTTTGCCTTCGTTTCGCTGGCCACTGGCCGATGTACTCAAATGTCAATGCTGTGGCCAAACTTGTTCATAGTTTTTTTACAGATGAAGGACACATATGTTTGTATGTTGTATTTCTAATTACACCATAGTTCTATGATTCACTAGGAGCTCATTTGACCATTGGACATGTCTCAAAATGTATACCTTACAGTCTGACACAGCTTGCCACTAATGAAATATGACATGCAATGAACTTGTATTTTTTTGTCAGTCATCACTCAAAGTTCCTGTTATTCTACAGGGCCCATGGGTTCTGCCGTATTTATATACACAGTATATCATTAATTAACTACAAGTGTTCATTAACAACTGTCTCAGATACATACTGAGGATTTGGTGGCCCAACAAAATATCAAATGTAGACCTTTGGAGACGCATAAACCAGAAGCATATCCACATTGAAATTAAATCCAGAAAATGGGGATGGATCGGTCATAGACTTCGTAAGATCCAAGGAACATAGCAAGACAAGCTCTGGACTATAATCCCCAAGGCAAAAGGAAGCTAGGGAGACCTATATCCAACTGGAGGCGGTCCACGCTTGATGAACTGACCATTATGGGGACCTCGTGGCAAAAAATAAAGACCTTAGCGCAGAGGAGAGTGAGGTGGAGATCCATGGTGGACGCCTAATGCTCCCAAGGGGGCCAAGAGGATTAAATTAAAAGAACGGATTCTGCTGACAGAGGTCTTAACACTAATGCTACAGAGGCTGGGATATGCTGACTTTTAGTGCCAGGTATAGGTCAAGCGCCACAGATTCTGCATCCTACAGTTCCCATAATGCAACTTGATAGTGCCTCTTGTTAGACCCTTCTTGCCTGGTGAAGTCACATCTTTCAAACTCTATGTCCTAATTTTATAAAGGCAGATTTTACATTTGTCTACAAGTCCAAACTAAGACATCTGCCATCATCAGGGTTTGTTTTCTCAGATTTTACAAAGCTCCTCTAGAGGCACATTATTTGCAGCTGTTTTCACAGGTGGAGCAGTACTCCCCATGACTACAAAAGTGATATATATTGGTATGTACAGTATGGATAAACGTATGTTCCCTTTTAAGTCCTTTAAGCCAAGTTTAGTGCACCCAACCCCAGTATTACAATATCATATAAATCAGAAAGTCTTATCTATACGCAAGCTCACGCATGCACACACGCATGCTGATATAGTATAGGAATGTGATCAGAACACAGCCAAAGGTGGAAATATAATCTGTTTGTGAGAAAATACAGTCCATGAGAGCAGAGCGGTCATGATTTGCCCGGAGGTTTGAATTACATTCAGCTGCAAGCACAGCTGCAGCTAAAACCTGTTTTTGTTACCTTCTGCCTCTGATGAATAGAGAATAAGTTATGGGAAGAACAGCAGGACTCAAATGCACGGCTCACCAAAAATAAAATTATTTTTTAACAAGGGAGAAGGGAAGTGGGGAGGCAGACAACATTGCCCATTCCTTGAGGTTACTCTACTACTAGCTCGTTCTCAATGGCAAATCACTGCTATAACACACACTTGTTCACCATAATCTACAAAAGAACTACTTCCATGTCCCAGCTAATCCTGCCTTGTACTGACCAAAGTTGGAGAAAGAGTTATCTAGTTGATGTGATCTTACCTAGCTACTGCGCATGTGCGACTCCCAACAAAGATAGTATAGAAATGAGATGTCTCATTCTGAAGTTAAAACAAGTGAGATGTCTGACTCTGTAGTTACAACAGAGACCTAAACACACAGGGTGAAAAGAGGAGTATGGTGAAAGTATGGTGTTTAAAAAAAAACAAAAAACAAGTAAACCTATTCTGGTACAACCTTAAAATACAATTATGAACCTGAAAATGAGCATAATATGGGTGCTTTAAACGACTAGTGCAGTGCATAATTCAAAACCTCTAGTATTGCAGCATGCAGCTTTCTCAAGAACCGCTCAACCAAACAACTTCAATCTCAACAATGTGCTTCCTTGGATCCTGAGCAATACACCTGCCATGACGTAGATGTGTCCCCTTGCAATGCAAGAGTATACATGTTGTTTGCTAACAGCTATCTATTTAGGACCAGGCCATTTATGGGAACAAAATCCTTAATTCCCTCTAAATAACAAACTACTAATAAATATGTCCCGTAAATCACAAGAGCTTGCACTCAACACTGCACTTCTTCGGGTCCACAGTAAGACATCAGCCAAGTTGGAAGAACGGTTGTCTAGAAAATCAAAATCCCTCCACAGGCAGATTATGTTTTTCTTAAACAACTTTGACTTCTTAAAGAAAACAGGCTACATCTAAGCTGCACTAAACCCAGCAGTCAAAGGACAACAGTCAGATCTGTACAATTATGCAGGTTGGTGCATGGTCCACTGCCTTCAAATTGTCATTCATGGACAGGCGTCCCTTTGGAAATCTCTAACCATTTTCTGACTTTCAAAAAAACTAACAGAGGTGCTTTCAGCTGACTGTCTGCCCGTCTATTGTTCCTAGTTATCCACTGAAAACCCTTCTCATGACAAGGAATCAAGAGTCCTTATATACACAAACATGTAGGAGGTATGTACATGTTGCAACATTAGGAGAAGAGACAAAATAGCTCATCTCAACCATCATCTTCAGTGATTGTGTCGGCGGTAGGTGAACAACAGTGACAGATTAATTTTCATTGTTAACATAAAAGCTGAGAACATGATATAGGTCACCAAGCTAATGCTGGCATGAGACGAGGTGCACACCCATGGTAACGTGACGAGAGTTCTGAATAATTCACATATCCTGTAAAGGGATAGCCCAGAGATCTGACGCACAGAAAGGCGGCTCGTTCTGGAGCTCGAGGATATACGTTGAGGGGTTGGCAAAAATGAGAACATTTAAAGATTTAAAGATTTGATGTCCTGACATATAAGACCATTATTTGAATAACACATGACCATAGTGGTGTTGTAAATGTAAATGATCTGTTCTTACATAGCGCTTTTCTAGTCTTAACAACTACTCAAAGCGCTTTTAGACAGGAACCATTCACCATTCATACACATTCATACACAGTGGCCGAGGCCGCTGTACAAGGTGCCACCTGCTCATCAGATAAACATTCACACACATCGTCACTTCGATGGGTTCAGTGTCTTGCCCAAGGACACTTCGGCTACCACTGAGCCACAGCCGTCCCAACTGTCAAATGTAGTTAGGGAAAGGGGTGTAGAAATCTTGCTTTGAGCATAACATGGATCTAATTTAAGTGGCATCGTGGGAAACAGATCAATGTGAAATAGAAATTTGATTTCTTCAATTTAAGAGAGAAAAACAAATTTTCATATTTTCTTCTGTTGTTTTGATTGTCTCCTCTAGATGTTTGAGCTCGGTGGACAAGTCATGTGAGGCCGCTTCGCATTGTGTTTATAAGGTATTGATTGTATAGGTATTGTAGGTATTGAGGCCGGTTAATTATTATATTATTATATTATATATATAAGTTTGTCCCAGTAAACTCTGACAACAGTGACCTTAAGGTATATGAGTCACCTCTCAGATTGATGTCAGGAACACACATGTTCATAAACACAAGACAAAGCATGACTACACAGGTCAGCAGACTCGCTCATTGAAGGATGAAAATACACACACTGACATCTGAGACTTGTGTTATTGTAATAGACCAAAGATAGCTTCTCAACTCTCATGGCAACAAGTGATTAACTACGTCATCCAGCTGCTTACAATGTCAACTCTGATCTCAATGAGACAATGACCTGCAGATGTGAAAAGAGAGGGAGCGTCACAATGAAAACAATGCTACAGAGCTGCAGTTAAAACCTGCAGTGATAACCTGCAGATAAGAGACAGATTATTCACCTCTTTTCATTCACACAAACAAATAAAAACATTTGAACAGTCTGGGTACTGTTGGATGGTCATTTGTAAAACATCAATGACCCTCAACTATAAGATATTGCATTAATTAAATGTGCTAATTAATCACTGTGAAAGAAAGTCGGTGCATTGGGACTGAACTGCAGGAGCTGAAGGATGTTACGAAAGAGACAAAACTCAAAAGGACTCACCTCCCACTGACCCAGAGCAAGGAGCTGAATATGAATTTCAAAGACGCACACGCAAACACACACACACACACACACACACACACAAAGTTGTACAAAGATAGGCTACATACAAATGAATGCACACATGTGCACACAATTATTCATAATTCTGCTATAGCAACAAATCAAATACCACTTGCTGTGCTAAGATTTATACTTTGGCATTCAAGCACAGTCACCTTCTGTCTGAGGTGTGAGTGTGTGTGTGTGTGTAAGTGAATGAGTAAGGGAAAAATAAAAAGAGAGTGAGAGCGAGAAAAAGAGTTAGTGTGTGTGTGTTTGAATCTTTACTGGGACACAAACTCTACCAATCTAAGAAACTGCTATATGCCGACGGTGGAAACTATTCGTCAATGAGACGCATGACCAACACACAAACACGCACAAACACGCACACACACACACACACACACACACACACACACACACACACACACTTGTCCTGAAACAGCCCTCTCATAGGGGAATGGGACAATTTCGTTCTGTCAATAAAGGCTGCTTTGTGTCCTGACTATCTACTAAACACACACAAAGACACACACAAACACACCTAATGACTGCTTTGTGTCCACATCTTAAGGCAAGGACGCACTCACACATCAACACAGACCAGCTGCTTTGTACCCTCATTATGTAGCTGTTAGGCTCCGGCTACTTGGGATTGCAAACACGGGCCAAGCAGATGTCCACTGGCCTAATAGTGCTGACGGCAGTAACACAGAGACACGCATATGCAGATGGATGTGTGAAAATACACACTCTGTAAAATGAGCATTTGGCCTTGTTCCAATAACCTGATGTCAGGTAGGTTTTTCCAGGGATACATACATGTATCCTCGTGTTCACAAGAAGTGCTGCAGTGTACACTTCCCACAATGTTTGTCTGAAACAGGACAAAAACTGGGTAGATATCCACAGCAGTAATAGCCACCAAGTCCAACATGGGACAGTAGTACTATCGGCTCCATTTAATTCAATTTGGAAAAAATATTATTGGGATACTTCACTGATTAGCATTAAGGTTTGTATCAGTAGAAACCCGGAAGTATTTTCAAATGGTTGTGCTTCCCTCCCGCATGTCCCTTTGAGACAAGAGATCTCTGTATTATGTGTCTGGAAAAAAAACCTCAGCTGACCTAAAAGTCCTGATTTTGCGTCATCGGAGGCATTTTTTCCAGCAGCTGTGAACTACAAGCCAGCTAGTTCTCCATGTTTTCACCCCACCCATAGGGGGTTGGACTCTTTACCCGAAGTGAGCCGAAGTTAGCCAAGTGTCAGCCATCTTGAAGGTAAGCTAACAGGCTCTCTCTTTTCAGCGGACAACTTTTACAACAATTATGTGCTTTCAAACTACCACACGTGTACCACCGGGATACATACCCTGAACCCTGAGCAGTGAAGCAAGTGCATTCTGGGATTAGGTGTCTTTAATCCACATAAGCCAAAAAAACATTTTCTGGCTTTTCTCGGCCTAGAAAACACCAATTTAGATTTTTTTTCTTCACATTTCTACTAAATAAGTGACCCAATTTAAAGATATATTTATCATTTCAACAGTGAAATAGACCTTTAAGTATGATTCCACACTGGCGGCTTGGTAAGGATGTAATACTCATTGTAAACAGATTTGCCGTTGTATGCCTCTGCCAACCAGTCAAGTTGCAATTTACATCCATATCTGTCCAGACTTATATAATATATGTAGTAAAGACTTTGAAGGAATTTAATGAAAGGTATTAACTGCATTTTTTGGCAAAATGTGGATGCTTCACACTCATCTTAAACCCAGCAGCACATAATATCTATGATCACCAGACAGTTTTAACGTGGACACCAAAGACAAGTGTCACCAATTCAGTGTCCGACTAAATGTCTCCCCTTTTGGTTCTAAGTTACGGCATTGATAAATGACCAAAGGTGTTATGTGAGCCTAGGATTGGGACGGACGAACAGAAACCCAGAACACATCATAAAAGAAACAGATCAACCAAAGCATTTAACAACGGTAGATTTTGACTTGATGATTGCCTTAGATGGAAAGTGAGTCAGAGAAAAAAGAACAAGAATGTCTGCATCAAATTGCATGGCTATCCATCCAACACTTTTACTTTATACAACAAATGGCAACCCAATGGTGGTGCTATGTGAAAAGTCTGTAAGATTTATCATCTTGGAAACTTTGTCAAGATATTTCAGTCTGGACGTCTGCCACTATCATGGCATAAAATATTGCCGGTATGATACATTTACTTCAAAAACAGTCACAACACAGTTTAACTGAACTAGTTATAAACACATGTACATAACAAATTAAGTATTAACAAAACCATTTCCGAGAACCACTATGTCATCTGGTAATTATTTATTTTGGATAAAACACACCTATAATATTGTAATGTATGTAAAGGATGTATTATATATGTTGAATAAAGTCCAACTATGCCATTAAAATGGTGAAATGCTAACTTCCCCACTTGTCTGTTGCTAGCTGGACAACACACAGTAGCCACCTGTACAGGAAGACAGAGCAGGCTGTACTTCCTGAGGAGACTGCGGTCCTTTAACAGTCTGTGGTCACCAGTGTCCTCTTCTACACTATGGTGTGTTGGGGGGGGCAGCATATCCAAGAAGGACACCTCCAGGTTGCATAAACTGATCAGGCGGGCCGGGTCTGTGGTCGGCATGAAGCTGGACTCACTGGTGACGGTGGCAGAGAGGAGGACATTGGACAAACTGCTGGAGATAATTGACAATGCCAGCCACCCCCTGCTAGTCTCGGACTAGCAGACTCAAGAACTCCTTGTCCCTCGTGCCATCAGACTCTACAACTCCTCATTTGGGGGGAGGAGGAAATAGGGCAGAGAGGACAATACAATACATACATACACCCAGACTTGCACTGACACTTTTGACTATAATATTTATGGTTAATATCCTTTTACAGACGAATGTTCCTATTATTATTATTATTACTGTTATTTTAGTTTTCTCTATACTGTCTTTAACTGTATTTCTTGCACAAATGGATGCTGGAATTTCAATTTCCTTGCGGGAGTCATCCCAAAAGGATTAATAAAGAGAAGTCTAAGTCTAAGCTTGGTACTCTGTTTTCTGGACGAAGATCCACTTTTACAGTATAACGTATTTCTGTGTGTGTTAAATTAGACATTTATACTGATAACGATGCACAAAATGATTTAAAATTAAAAGCTTAATAATTCCTGCTGAGTTTAATAAACTCCACACTTTCACTTGCCCATGTCCCATTAATTTTAATATAAAATATTACTGGTAATACTGTTAATTATTTGCTAAACTTTGTAGGTTCACGGTATCAAGTATGTGTGATTCACAAAAAATGCAGAGGAAAATGAAATGCAGCATTAGATGCAACAACAATACCATACTTTCTGCCAAGGCTGACGTCCATAATCATGTTCGCTCATGACTCATGAGAGGGAAAAGAAGAACACAAAAAAGTCTGAAGGATGAAAAGGAGGAACAAAAGTTTCAGCTTCTGTCATGAGTCAGTACTCTGTTGTTTCTTCTTCAGGACTGCTATGATGACTGAATGAGAATCTCTATTAGATCTGAGTCACTCTGATGCTTTCATGCGGCTTCCAGCTTGACGTTGAACAAAGCGTCCTTTTCTTTCCTCCCTGCTTTGTAACACGATTGACGTACTTCAGAATCGGTCCACACCTACTGGGCACACATAGTTTTTCATGACACACTTTTAGCTACTTGTAAAGTCTGAGTGGGTTTCATGGCAGTGCAGCCATTCACCAGCCTATCTTCGTCATCCTCTTCGCAACATATTTGCATGTAGACAGTTAGGGAATTGAAGGAAGGAAGCTCAGGAAGTCAACCCACATGAGCATGTGGTCTGGACTAAACCAGATATACCCTGCAGAGAATTCTCGTATTTGAGAGTTGTATTGCAGGGCGGGATGTAAAATACCAAATATGGTCCAGATTCATCCCACAGAGGCCAGAAGAGCACAGTAAAATTCTTGGAAACCAGGATGGGAAGGATGCTGCTCTAAACAGCAAACTATACTTCCATGTTTCTTTCAACATCATCCACTTTGTTACACCCAAATTGTTGTCAGATAAAGTAGAATTTCCTCTGCTAGTACAGCAAAAATAAAGATGAGGGGAATACGTTGATAATCTGGTATATAATCTGACATACCTTGAAACATCACACAGCTCTCTTCTTGACTAGCACATCACAGAGGCCAGCAGTGACACTCTGATTTTTGAGTGTTTGGGCCGGCCACATGATGAGTTCAAAAACAGCACCATGAATCAAACAGAAGGCACACTAGATGCATCACTACCTAATCTCACTGACACCACAATTGCCTCTGGGGAGACAAGAAACGCTGAAGGGAGTCGCCAGGTAGTAAAGAGACAACTGGATCCACCCTGGCCTGCTGTCCTGTGGACGGGGCACCCCGGCGGCTGCTGGAGCCAGACGGCACCAGATGTGCTTTTCTGAGCCGCCTCAGGGAGCTGCAGCATGGATGGACTCTTTGGTGAGGACGGACGGGACTAATTTGCTGTTCATTTCACATCCTCACATCCAATTTTGTTTCTTGTATGAACTGAGATGTGAGGGTTCTTTTTGTTGCTTTGGGTAATTGTTTGTGGTATTTTAGCGAGAAGACATTAAATCAGTCGACATTTTTACAGTTGTCAAGCTCAACATGTAAGATTTCAGAGATTTAGTGTCGGCTTCAGCACTAATAATTATCAAACAAAATCAGTTATGCAGTTACATGCAGTTGAATATGTAATTGCAGTCCTTCAGAAAATATTATTTTCTTAGTTAAATAACCTAATGACTAAAAACTTTTTTTTTAAATTTCTTTCACTAATTTAAAAGGAAAGTAAAGCTAGCATGGTAATAATGGCTTGGACATTACTAAAAACCAATGTTACTAAATTACAAATATAGTAATGGCATATTAATGGGTACCCACATTGTTATTCTTTAATATTAGTTAATTGGAAAATAGGAAAATAATTGGAAACTATTTTCATAGTTATTATTTTTCAAATGAAATAATTTCCCCTTTTTTTAGTTTCAAAATTATGGGAATTTTCTGTATTTCTTTTTCTTATGTGATAGTAAACTGAACATATTTAGGTTTTGGAGAATTTAATAATGTATCATTGAGTACATTTTTACATTTTTATTTTTTAAATTTAAAGATCAAGCAATTAATTGAGTAATTGAAAAAATAACAGAATAAGGGATGATAAAAATAATTTGTAGTACTAAAACTGTAATAATCTACGCCAATATATGGTTTCAAATATAGCTGAATGTAGCTGCCTTTGCTCAGTTCAGTGGAGCCACAGTTATCTGGCTGCAGCTATGCACAGAGGATTTGCAGAGGAATAATGAGGTTTCATTTCTACATTTAGAAAAAGATATTGGAGGAATTTCCCATCCTGGAAGCCCTCTTGTTCCCTGAGGGGATAAAAGACAGAGGGATTAATGAGCATATTGTGCATTCCTCAACAGTGATTCCCAGATATCAGTCTTCTACTCCCAAGTAATCCTCTTAGTGAGGACATCTGAGGCTGAGTTTCCTAACAGAGAATCAGATAATTAACGGACTGGAGTTCAACATCACATATACTGTGTCCCTAACAGCCTGAGCTCATATCTGAAGTGTTGTTGGCAATTTTAATATGAAATGTTTGGTTTTTCAAATGATATAAAAATATTTAAATGTACATTCTCAAAAGAACCATTATCTGTGTGTATCCTTTTATGAAGCGGTTTTGTACTCATTAAGTGTTAGGTGTGAATTTAGATTTTTTTTGGGATCAGTTTATTGCTAACCAAGGCAGCCATTATACTAGCTGTCTAAAAGATTGATGTAAGACGCGTTGTCTGATTACTAATCAAGTGTTTATAGTTGTCTCTGAATGGCTATAATCGAATGGTGGAGTGAAAAGCTGACTGTCAGAGAGGGGGAAGACAAGATATCATTTAACTATGGAGATGACATATGCATATTTTTTGGACACTCTCCTTGGAGACATTTATAGTGTTGCAAACGGTTTGTTCACATGAAAAGTGAAAGTAATAGATCTATCAAGAGAGAAAAAAAGAGTGCTCTGAGAGAGAAAGGTCAAAACCCAGCTTACTTTCTTGCCTCCACACAGTTGGAAAATGAAGTGGGTGTGAATGTCGGATTCTCTGTTTCGGGAAAGTCACATAAAAGATCGGGCAAGGATGCCACTACTCTTGTAAAAAGTTGGTGGAGGAGTTGGTTTCTGAAGCTGTTTTAACTATACCATTAATGTATTTTACTATTTATATATATATCTCTACAGTATATACATATATACAGTATATATACACATATACTGTATATATTGTCCAACACAATTGGCAACCATATGCTGACTGCTATCCTCAACTTTTGTTGTTTTTAACTTGCATAGCAGAAGAATGTTTCTTCTGAAAGTGCCTAAACCAGACGGATAGTTTCCAATATCTTGACAATTTCCTCACTTTAGTATGTGCATTTTACTAGCTCTAAAAATGATCAGTGTCACAGAAATATATGACTACAATGAAAAAATGTCATGCTGAGGTATGAAAACCTTTAGCGCTTTGTATTCAATCCATTGCATGCTCAAAATCCATTTGTTTTCATGAATATGTTGCATCAGATCAATGGTTTACATTCAAATTTGAAGGATTTCATACTTTACTGAAACTCATTATATCCATCTATGACAATGAATACTCATTTAGCAGAATAAAATCCAAGACATGTGTGGAGAAACCACTACACAAAAAAATACTGCCAAAACACATGATGAAAAACGATGACTTAAAAGCAAGATTCAGTGTTTTAGACAAAACAACTTGGATTTGCATTTTGTGGCATAGAATTCTTGTATTCTAAAAAAAATATATACATTTATAAGGAGAATGTCAATAGTGAAGATGCAAGCTTGCTCTTTCTCTGACTGAGTGCAGGAAGAACCACACAGAGAACCAGACACACTCACTGTTTGCATGACGTTGAATGTCCAAAAAACAACTAAAATGTTTGTTTTGCAATGGAAAACATCCAGCCAGCAGTTAGGGTGTGTGTGAGGAAATGTGACATTATAGAGATGATTATAGTAATTAACATGGGTTTTGTTTGTCTTTTGTAGGTAGAGATTCCTGGAAATGTAATAACGTTTGAGAGTGAATACCCATATGGAGAGATAACAGGATGTATCATGGCATGGAACGGAGAATATAGTATTCTGCAACATGCCATTAAGGTTGATAAAAATGTCTGAAGGATGTCGTAATTTTAATAATTGCAGGTATATTTGTGAATGCCTGTGCATTCATGTATTGGTAGAACAGCACATCCTGTTCTCATGAACCATACGTTCAAAAAGATACAAAGAGTTTAGCACTGTAATTGCTAAGCATTCCACGTGTTTTAGTTCTGCTGTATACACTACTTTGACTGCTGCTATATAAAAGGGAGGGAGTGCAGGACTTTCAAGCCAGGGAGCAGAGTTAGCTTTCCGGAGAAAAAAATAATAATTTCACCCAGGAAATGTATGTTCCTTAAGAGTCTTTTAATCGAAACAACATACCTTTTTCCTAAACGTAACTGTAATAATTTTTGTATGATAACATACTGACCCCTTCATTAAAATACGATGAACAGCAACACAAACTACATAATCCCAAAATGAACAACTGTTTTTGAAGTAAATGGCCGTATCACAGCACCACAGGTAAGACCAGGACACAATTATGGAGCAAGTGTTTGACAAAATAGAAAAAAAACTTTTACATTAAAAACAATTACTTTTAAGCATGTGACTAATGTTTGATAAACTGTTGGCATAGTGCAAACAGAATGCTTTCACATCTATAAGTTCCCCGACCTTTAAAATCTTCAGCTTGCAGTCATGTAGAGAAGCTGCTGAAAGTTTAACCACAAGGCGTTTCATCTTTTAATAACGGCCTGTCCTGAGGTAAAGTACATTTTCATTTTTATTAGCTTTGCTTTCTTTAACTATGTGTGTGTCCATCTGTGTGCAGTGGGAGGGGGGGAAGTTAACATTGAAGTCAGTCCATGGAGGATGACTCTGAAGTGCAGAGTTGCTCCGGCAACTTAACGTTCCCTCGTGCTTGAGGTTATTTGTAAAGAATTCCAAACAATGCACATGTGTTTCAGGAGAGATAATTTCCCGTAGTATTTTTCGAGGGGGTTTTCCTGAAAGGACGAGGACTTACGCAAAAGGTCATGTCTCTGAAGCACACACACAGATAACTGTCTGGAGCTTATACTTTATTTATTTATTGTTGCCAAAGTTTTTGTTGTTACTAAGTTGTCCAGGTCTTTTTCCACATTTTTCAGGTAACATTATAGAAAGAAACGCCCGTATGAGAAAAACTAAAGAGATGGATGAAAACAGCTTTGTAACTGGCCAACATGAAACATACCATCCTGACTCCTCTAAAACACTTCGGGGGTTTTTCGAGGCACAACCTCTATGTTGAATTTATCCAGCAACTCTAAAAGATTGACAAATCAGCCTACTTGGTTTACGTCTAGAACGTACTGTATATACATTTTTCCTGTCATTATATTTCTCAGGAAACAGAAAATAGATGTAATGTTTAAGGTATACATTAGTATGACGTTTACAATAGTGATGTATTGTTGTATGAATGCCGTCATGCGAGGTGTATAGAACGTCAGCACTAAGCCCATGGAAAGGGTTGTTTTCAGTTATCACTAGCCCGCGGCTGTACGTATGAGACCTGCCTGAACATATCATCACAGTATAGCATGCTAATCAGTCAACCAGCGTCTGGTCATTTCAAACGCCAAACAAAAACATCACAGTGTCTGGAATTTAACCTGAGTGTGTACCATGGTTCTGCAGGCCCTTTAGTAAATTAGCAATCATTTCTAAAAACATGTTGTTATGGCTTGTTGTGTGTAGATTGACGGCCAACAAAGTACATTTTAATTAAATCTATAACACAATAAAGTAAAAAAAGTGAAGAGTATTTCCGACACATGATATTCATATGCATACAGTACATTACAGGTCAATCCCATTTTCTTCCAGCAGGAAGTAGAGCAGGACTCTCATTTCCTCCTTTTTTTCCTCTCCTCTGCTTTTTTCTTTGCACACACTCTCACACACACACACTCTCACACACACACACACACACACATTCGTGAGCTTCTCTTTTGTTCCTGGAGAAGTCGCCTTTGCATGCATGATCATCAGGCTCACATGCTCATGCGTTCCACTTCCATGGCTGCACACACAGCTTACAGATTATTGCCTGCAAGCATGCTCATCATCTCTAAGCGCACCCCACGCATTATCACATGCCCACTGCTCAGCCTGTGCTATCCTGTACCCCACATCCCCCCTCCAGCACCACATATCCTACACCGCTTTATACTGCTGTCATTTTTCTGTCCTCCCTTATCCTGTTAAGACATTCTTTGCTTTCCTGTTACTCTTTCCCCCCAGTGTTGTCTCTTTGTACTAATATCTCTCCGCTCCTGCGTTAACATTTTATGTAAGGACACCTTGACAAGAATGCACGTGGATAAGGATCACCAAAGTGCTCACCAAAGGCTGGCTCATGATACGGTGGCATGCATTCCATCCTCCGGGATTTGGTATCTTTATTTTGTTCTTATTTTATACCATTTCCTGTCTTTATGTGTGTGGTTTGTCTTGCCTGCAGGTAGTGGTACCAGGTGTTTGTCCATTAGTGAACTGAACATATATGATGGATATCATTAACACTTTTCTAATAATTCTAAATTTCTAAAAAATAATTATAAATACATTAGCGAATGGCAGTACTGATTCCATAAGTATTCTTTTTTTCAGTACTTTGAGGAATATATCCTTTATTAATTTACAAATTAGAAATGCAAGAACTATGCCTGAATAAAATTCTGTCTAGAATGGCTACATAGTGATTTGGAGCAGGGATGATCATTTATCAATTCCATTTCCCCACATGGACAAGAGGAGCCTGGGATCAAGGTAATCAATTCCAACTTGTGATAAACTTAGCGGCTCCTGTGAAACATTTCCCTTTCAAGTCAGGAGTCTGACCTCTCGCTCAGCCAGTCAAGTACTGTGACACATTGTTGTTATGTACAAAATATAGTTAAAAGTAAGGATACTGCTTTAGCGACACTTACTGGACTGAGTAAAATCAATAAAGAGACTGAGACACTAACAAAATATATAGCCAGAAACAGATCCAAACACAGATACAGGGAAAATGAGTGAGAGTGAAAACTAAAACCGAGGAGAGATGGAGAAACTGCTATGCAACTTATAATATTGTGCTTGCATCATTTTAAATATACATTTCAAGCCCTATAGTTTATTAATGATCTTGAGATTAGCATCTGTGACAAAATGATCTCCTTTTTTTTGGACCTTTCATCCACTTCTCATGATTGGGACTGGCTCGGGTGTCATTACAAGATCTTATAAGTGTTGTGTATGATAAGTACTGAGTAGCATTGAAAAAGTGTCAAATTGTGACAGCTAGTAATGCACTGTATGATGAAAGGAAGCTGTTTTTTCCAGATAAGAGAATCACATTCCTGTTAGATTATACATACATATTTTCACTCTAGGAGGATGTTTGCCTGAAGCCCACTCAATCATAATACTAGTAATCCGTCATGAGCTATTTCTCCTGGTGAATAAGAGTTAAAAGCCTTCAAGCTGTCACAGCTTCTGGAAAATTACCCAAAACTGGTGTGAACTAAATGAAAGCAGCTCCAATAAGCATGAGGAAGAGGGAGGAAAGGTTTGGAGTCAGACAGAAGATCTGAAATTCATCATTATTTAATGAAGGAGGTGGCATGTTTAAACTACTTGATTTGTTGAAAATTACGGGAATACTAATTTTGAATTTTCGCCTTTTAATTTCCTTTGTCTTAGAGACATATTGTGTGGTCAAAGTGTCCCAACAGACAGAACGTCTACAGGGAACATGTAAATAGCCTCCACATGCAAACTAAGCTAGAATTAATATTGCAAATGAGGCTGGGGGTAGATTCGTCTGCTTATGAGTGTGAAATGAATGAAAAGCTTTCAGTGGAGCCTTGACAGCAGCTCTGTAATCCATCAGCCAACTTCAAAAGTAGTCCTGTAGTTATAAAAACCTTCTCCTCTTTCTTTTTCCTCTGCTGGGCAAGAAATGCAAGCATGACCTTTTCCCAAAGTGAATGCAAACAACCTGCAGTAGACAGACAGAGACCGAAACAGGAGCTCAGTAACACTTTGGTTGTCTTAGTTTTCCCAACAAATCTTAACACATCTCCTTTACATCTACACATCCTGCTGGATTTGGTATCCCTTTTGACAATTTAAATCAAAACATGAGACAAAAGATCAACATGTAGTAATACTGTCTAAAATAGCACTGCACATAAACTTGGGGATTTGTGTCATCATTTGGCCACAAACCCCCCCCCCCCTCCAGATAGTGACAACAGCCTTACTGCTAATGGAATAAAAATACTTATACGAGCCAGAGCAGTAGTTATGTAATTCATCATCTGACTTCAAAGATGGTTGTTTGATGTGAGATTAAAGTATCTCCCCTGCTGAGGGAATGTTACAAAGACTAACCTCTATGTGATGTCAAAGAAAAACATTTCAGGGAAAAGAAATATAGAGTTTTCCTTTTTCCTGTTATTACTCTCCAAATCCTTAAAGATTTCCTTACATTTTCTAAAAAGATGCATGCAGTTAATACTGGTATATAGGGTCCTGAAGTCCTTACATCTCACTGTTACACAAGCTTTTTTTTTTTAACCGTATCTGCAGTTTGCATGTACTATATAACAACCTTTTGTGATTTTAACACAGTTAAAAAATGTATTTCTTGGCATTCAAAAATGTATAGCTTCTCGAGTTCCCTATCTCCCTTGGTGGCATGGTGGTGCATTAAAGATACCCTATGGAGGGTGAGATACAGTCCTGTCCATGGTTTCACACTATTCCACTGATTGACAGATGGCTGTAACGTGAGTTTAAAGAAAGAGATGAAGATGGAGAGAGAGACGGGCGTAATTTTTTGGGTGTCCACATATGTTTGTAGGTTTTATTACTTCTGGAACAGGACCAGGAGTTCCAGTTTCACTAAGCTTGCAAGTTCATAAATGAGGCTATACATGAGGGTGGTGAAACAACATCACCTGTGATGAAGCAAACAATGCTAACATTAGGTTTTGTTCTTAGACTTGAGAAATGCATTCAAAGCTATTTCAATCAGGAGAGACTTTGTTGCAAATATGTAAAGGTTTATATGTGCATAATGTGAAATGCACTAAGTCTTTGGAGATAAGAATCAATCCTTTTATAGGGGCGTTAGAGAAGCCATGAGTAAGGCATATGCCCCTGATGGAGTCTAGACACTGGTGGTGGTGGTGGTGGTGGATGAGCCACCAGTTTTCCTCCTGGTGGAAGGGGGGGGAAGAGGTTTGAATGCTTAATCTGAAATAACAACTGACATCAGCAGAGAGAAGAACCAAATTAAAGTGAATGCCTCTGAAGTGAGCTTCATTTAATCCTATTGTCTGGTGAGAAGGTCATACCTTGTATCCAACCTTTCCACTAGGATTACACACACACACACGCACACGCATACGCACACGCACACACGCACACACACACACACACACACACACACACACACACACACACACACACACACACACACACACACACAGGAACAGTGGTTCTGTGCTTTGGGAACCACTTGTACACATTAAAAGTAATGTTCTCTGGTTTCACGATTCAGATCAACACACGTGGAAACACACGCACATACACAATGGCTTGTTTGGGCTGCAGCACCTTAATAGAGAATTAGAGAATTTTAGTTAACTTCTATCACTCCTCAGATTGTCTCTTCTCTGGGATGTCCTTTTTGTCAAAGGTCAAAAGACCAAAACTTGGCTTGTACTCTCAATCAATACAGAAATATCAGTATTGGTCCAAATACAAGAGGTCTTTTGCCTGGAAATAAGTCTGAAAAAGTGAGTTTGTCTTATATTTGGGGTCTAGGCTTTATATGTTAATACACCCACAACAACAGGCGTCGCGAACAACATGAAATGAGTAAAACTTGTGTTGCCATCCTAACTGAAGACAGTCACCATCCCTCACAGCTAGCTAGTGCCAGAGAGACACAGCAATTGTCTCAAACAAAGTCTCAGTTGGACCGAAGCCAACTGATGGTTCTGATGCGACCCAGTTGTTCAAGTCACAGAAGCTAGATTTAGAATGTAAGGAAAGTCACGTTTCAGCAGCCAATTCATACTTTACACCTGACGTCACAACTACTAGCTGGAAGGCAAGAACATCAGTCTCCTTGCAACAAAATCTAGTAAGATAATAATCTTGCCAGGACGTCGCCAGTTTTACTTTACAAAAGTTTGTGTTTTGAGGTGGAAAATACATGCCAGATAGTTGTTGTGTGATTGGATGCACTAACCATAAACATAACTGACTCAGACACGCACACATGCTGTACAGACGCAAAGACACACACTGAGACACATGGACACGCTGCAGACACACACACACAGCAGGCCCAGTAGGAGGAGGACACAGTTACGCTTTCATATTTTGTGCAGTGTAAAGTGACGGATTCTCTCTTTAATATAGATGTAAATATCTCCAAACTCCATGTCTGGTGGAGACTTTGCCAGCTTCAAAGCAATAAAACATCAGCGGGTGCTGTGTACAGACCACAAGTTCCGAGTATGTTAATCATTTCATGATGTCTACTTTTAACATTTGGTGACATATGGTCAAATAGTCGATTGATTGTAGTATTGAAATCTGCAAGGTTGTAATTCCTCTGGCTGGCCACTGTTCATTGCCAATTCATCTTGAGCGAGCTTATTGACAGGAGAGTGTGTGATTACGTGACTGAAAAACAGAATGATAATAATAATAATAATAAATTGAATTTGTATAGCGCTTTTCCCGAGCTCAAAGTCACTTTACAGAGTAGAGACAGTTTAAAAAAAAAAAAATAAAAAAAAAATGGTGATGGGTTGCTCATTCCCAAAGCAGTCATTTAGCTGAAAGACTTGAAAATATTAAGTTAATAATGTTAATTTAAATGTGACACTTTCATCTAAAAAGATATTGAAAATGTTTTTTGGATTTAAAATGTTAAAAACAACAGCCTACTTTAAATTGTCTATTGTGTTTTTATTAGAATTATTTTCAGATACTATTATTTTCTTTATAAAAACAACATTTGGTATTTAAAAGGTCTTATATTCGGAGCAATATGATATAGAGAATGTTATATCTAACAACAGGAAAGAAATATTGCGCGGACTTTAGAATAAGGCCTTCATAAAGTGCACTAGCTACAAACCTTAAACACAGCTTTAAGTCCATATAATGCTTATAAGATTGATATTTAAAGAATGATTTAATTATGAAATAAAATCACTTTTCTGGGATTTGGAGTGTTATTTTGTGTGTCTGGTGCTTCCACACGACTACAAACTTGAATAAAACAACCATGCTGTTTTGAATGAGATAGAGGTTTCTGAATGTCTCCCTTCAGTAATAAAAACTGAGAACACATTTCTGCTGCTCTTATATAACCAGCACCACTATGCTACCGCCTGTCTTTTTGCACATTACATAGACTGTCGACAGTATGAATAATTGCACATTTTTAACACAAATTTCGCTGCTCTTATTTTCCTCATTGTATATATATTCTTATTTTTATGTTGTTTACTTGAATGTTATGTTTGTCTGTGGACCAAATTTGTTATAAATGTCTTGTCACCGTGGGAAAGAGGGAAACGCAATTTCGATTTCTTTGTATGTTTTGACATGTGAAGAAATTGACAATAAAGCAGACTTTGACTTTGACTTTTCAGTCTCCGGGTGAGCTGTTCAATATCTCCACATCTTTCTACGCAAATAGCAGAGACAAGGTGGCTAGACTAGCTCACCATAATCTACAAAAGACACAAAAGACTTCCAAATCCTTTTTAGCTTTTGGTAATTATCATGTGTAAAGTCAAATAAATAGTGACTATTGCCACGTTTCCCTTTGTATATCTTTTTGTTTGTGTCCTGACATGTGCAAGTGGATTCACATGTTTGTGTATAACTTTTTGCCTGTGCATGTGTGTGAAATAGATTATTCAGATTCAATACAAAGGGAGTCCTTCTGTATCATCCTAGTTTCCTTTAATTTATGTGAATTGTGAATCATTAAATATACATTAAGCAGGGGGTGGGAGGGAAATCATAACATACTTTAACAGTCAAATGCAACCAATATGAACTAAGAACCTAATCTGAGCAAAAAACTAAATGATTACATGAAGTTATGTTCTTCACAAATCCGGTGTAAAACAAATAATGCCACTGATATCGCAACACAGTTACGTAAAAAATATACAGCTGATAAATGACTTGTTTGTATAGATTATTTATGTGTATATAGCAGTTTTATGGCTGACATGTGTATACATGACTGTTTGCCACACCCATTGAAGGACTGGTAATCTGGAATTTGGGCAGATGCCAGAGGGGCCGCAGGCCCTTGTGGTCCATTTGGGCCGGCTGGCCAATCAGAGAGCCGCATGATTGTCACAGCCATGCGGCCCTAGTAAACGGCGGCCCATATGATTTCTCTCGGCCGCGTTTCAAGCGTCAATAATAATAATTTTCTTTGGCCCACAGTATAGCAATCTGATCAGTATTTATCACACATATGAGTCTCTCGAGATCACAGTCATGGTTACCCTCTACAGTTGCGCACTTTTACATCAGTCTGCAACTCTGCATTGTTTTGCAGCGAAATTACTTATTCATGTCATATGTTCAAAAACGTGCAAAGTTTGAAATAAAACAAAAGAGAAAGAAATACACTGTTGGCTGACGGTGAAACATGCTGTAACCTGACTGATTTGTTTTTAAATCAAGTTCAGCTTCAGCTAACTATAGCGCTAATACTGCTAGCCTAGCACTAATGTTAGCGACACATCTGAGCCAGCACACCAGGGAGAAAGACAGGACAGTGAGGAACATGAGGAGGATGAAGAACCAAACAATCAAGAAGATCAAGTGATAGACATGGATAACGAATCTATAGAACTAACCAACACAGAGCAACAAGTTTTGTTCCCAGTCCGTCACTGGCCACGCCTCAAAATCCAGTTTTAAACCTGATGGCAATAAACAATTTTTCCCATCAACTTATCATTAAACCACAAGACTTTTCACATTCACATAATTACTTAGGTGTGTGAATAAAAACATCAAAATGCAAACAAACACACACACCCTTGACAACTAGGTTGTTATGTTTCTTATTAACCACCTCCCAAAGGTCATTCAGCTGTGTTGATTAAAAGTTCTAGAAGCCCTGGCTCAGGATTATCTCAGGTTTCCCCTTCCTGAATTTACAGTGGAATAACATCTTAACTTGTTATGTACTGGATCACATATTGGTGTTGCATTTCAGCACTTTACATTTGAAGTTTTAACTACATTCATCATTGGTCAGTAAAGAACCCGGGACCAAATGCTTTTTACAAAAAGACTTTAGTCACAACTATGGTAAGAATATCAGCAGTAAAACCCTCAACCACTTATTCATATTACAAAGACGGAGTGATCAACAAATTACATTTCTAGGTTTAAACCATTCAGTCATAAACCACCCTTCTACGGTAGAAATTATTTAAGGTTAATATATTATTCAATATATCCTAAAATATTGTTGGTCTTATATTTCTTTTAATGCCATGTTTTCTAACTTTAGGAGAAAAAGAAAACATTTGAACTTTCACAGTGAGGAATCATTTTGACTATACCCTGGAAAGAAAACAGGAAGTCCATCTGTTCCCAGTGAGACAAATCAGGCCAGAGAATTAGCTGTGGTGTCATGGTTGCCCCAAGTAACCAAGGTCGACAGATGACAGCAGCTAATTGGAAAACTAATGAAGTCCAGAAACCCAGCCTGGACTCTGATGTGTGTCTGTGTGTGTGTGTGTGTGTGTAGACTGAGAAAGTAATGAGGTCCACAAAAGGAGGACAGAGTTAGGGGTCAGCCTTGTCAAATAACAACTTCTACTTCTAAGAAAAATAAACTGTAGATGGCGTATTATGATACAGTTGATCAATTAGCATGTAACAAACAATAGTCATAACCCCCCAAACATGAAACAAACACCCAAGCATGTTAAAGGAACACGCCAACTTATTTGGACTTTAGCTTATTCACCGTTACCCCCAGAGTTAGACGAGTTGATACATACTGTACCCTTCTCATCTCCATGCGTGCTGCTGGTCCGTCTGACGCCCGCAGCATTAGCTCAGCCTAGCAAAGATCCTGCAGGTAACTGGTTCCAACTAGCTACTGTAAGTGACAACATAACAGCAACAAGTTTCTATTTACATGTACCATTTGTATAGTCCCAGGGTGTACAAATAACAAACAGAGCTGCCAACTGTTCCCAAAACCTTGGAGTGAGATTTGGAGGGGCCAAACTATATTTTGCCCCATACAAAGCAATTTCTTTGGTTCTTTCAGCATCAGTATCCTTCAGGGTTAAAATTGGGATTTGTTATGTGTTGGTGGATGGGGGGCTCTTCCTAGGGGGCCTGGGGGTATGCCCCCCCGGCATTTTTTGGGGGAAAATAAACCATTAAATGGCACTTTCTGGAGAGTTTTGGGCAAAAAAAATGGATAAATCAAGTCTTGAATGATATTTGAAACACTTTAGGGTTGAGAGCCTTTGCATTGTTGTAGTATCAACAGGTGTTAGGGCATTTAGCATTTACATTAATGTTAATCAGTCATCACTTGATTACACATTGTATTACCTTTCTTATGATATAAGAACTGACCCAGACAATGTGCCAAATATAATGAGCCAGTTGAAGAGACAGTAGCATATGTCAGTAGCAACAGCTGAGAAGATTTGGGTCTTTGGTGAACAGGTCCAGGGGTCCCTGGTGTCGGGACTAGGGACCCAAAGTTAAATTAATGTTGAGGGATCAGCTAAGACCACTGAAATTATAAACCACTGATTTTCTTTAACCTTTTTTGCCAAGGCTCAGTTATGTTTGGCCCTCATCCACAGTGCCCCACTTACTGTGTACTTTTTTGGGAAAAAAAGACTATTTGTTCATTTTACGACAGATTGAATGAATTATTTACAGTTACATTTAGAGATGCACCGAGGTTAGAGAAGCCCAATAGTGGCCCAACGTTGCAGTATCGTACATATAGTATAGTATAGCTCAGATGTGTTTCATCAGATTTCTGCTCACGTTTACAACTTTGTGCACATTCAAAATTTAACTCCTTCCATCTCTGTTGTCCGAGATTTGGAGAGTTCTATTATAATTTGCTGTGCATGTCATTGCTCCGCCGATATGGGGGATCTCACTCAGACCGTGTGACAGACACAGAGGCCCATTTGGGTCTCTGGTCTCTGACAAAGTTTAGAGGTGGCTGTACGCTGGTCTTCATCGGAGGTCTACACGGATGCAACGCGTCACTGCCCACAGCAGAGCAAGTCCACAAAAATAAACTGAAGTTGCTACGCTTACCAGCCGCGCTGCTCACCTCTATTGTTACAGAGAGAGTGGACACAAAGCAACGGACGGGTCTGTAATACTCAGAGCACATACCTGAAGCCGGGGAAGTGCACCTGGGATGGATCATGAAAAAATGTTCTCAGTTTGCGCTCTTGAACCCCCTCACAGTCTCTGAAAGTAGAACTAGGTGATCATAAGTAGGTAGATCTATAGATAAAGTCATCTTTCAGAAATTTGACCGACCGGGTTGACACTTCAGCGTGAGAAATTGGGGATGTGGCGTGTGAGCGTGTGAAACCAGTCAAATGTGTGTGTCTCACGGCCAATGCGGGAGAGTTGGCAGCCCTGTAACAAGGTGACATGAGACACAGCCATCTTCCAGCCGCATATTAAGGGGGAACTATGTTCTCAGAAAGGCAAAGCACTGGTACATTTTGGCAGAGTGATTACATAGACATTTAAAGAAACAGTGATTAACACAACCCCAAAAAGCACAGTTACTTCCGTCAACAAAACCAATGTGAACAGCTAGCTAGTAGCGAACAACATTGGTGATCATGGCTGACTTTAAGGAATTTTCAGAGGATTTTTACTTGGTATCACACCAAGATCTTGAACATATATTTTTTAGCCAAAATACACAGATGAGAAATTTTGGAAGCTGATAGACATAATGCCGAACAGACTGAGGTCGAGGGAAGAATCAGAAAAAACAAGGACTGGTGGTTCTGGTTCTGGGGTGAAAAAGCGCATTTGTTACAGCACAACATTTGGGGAAATTGGAGGGCAATAGGCTAAAAAGGCTAAAGGGCTGGAAAGCTCTATACATTTCTTTGACTTTCTTATACTTTCTGGCTGAAATTCATTCTCATTTAAGGGACTATATTCATTGTGAGCTACAGATATATTAAATGAACAAAACATCGCCTACAGCACCAGACAGGTTAACAGGATCACAACCTTACTTGAACCAGTAAGCAAAGCTCCAACTTTATTTCTTGCTTGAACACCACCATGTTAGTGTGTTCAGTAATTCTGTTTACTTCAACTGTTTTTGACAATCTCAAAAAACAGACTCAAATCTCAATTGAAAGATGCTGACTTTATCAAAAGTTTTTTTTATAAGCAAAGTATCATCTCATTTAGATTTAGAGACTAGCTATATGTCTGACTGCAGTTATTTATTACTAGAAAACTCTGGATGTCATCGGTGTACGTACTGTCTTTCTTGGCGTTGACCTTAAGGAGAAAGAATGGGATAAAAGAAAAGTCCACAGTGCAGAAAAATAAAATTAAAAAAAGATAAAGGATGAAGTGTAGGTGTGCAGCACAGGGAAAGAGCCAAAAAGAAAAAAGGATGAGGGCGAGAGATGTGGCCATGACCTTGAAAAGTCAATTGACAGGTTGTATCTTACATTCATTATTGGAAGCTGTGACATTGTGCCATAGGAGTAATACAACGTGAGCATCTCTTTGGGCAGAGTATTACACTCAGACACATTTACAGAAGCCAACCGTCTTTGATACACATGAAGAAAGAGGTATCTGAGGGCCATCAAAAGGCCTACGGCCACTTGCCTCTTAAAAGTGGAGATTAAAACCATCCCAGAAAGAGGATTATAGATAACACAAAACGCACTGTCGAAAGAGAGACATAGAGATAGAGAATATGGAAAGAAACTGAAAAGAGAATGAGCAGGAAGATGGTGGCACAGAAATAGAGAAAGAGGATAAGATATGCGATGTAGGAGGGGAATAGGGACAATGGGAAAGATGAGAAGTGGGGAGGGAAAGCCATAACAAGCACTAAAGAGACAGAGGGAGAGGGAGAATGACATAAAAAGGCAGAGAGGATTAAGATGATAGGAATCGTTATGTGCATTACAATGGTGATGGAGGGAGGGGGAACAATGAATTAAGGGATCCATGAAGGAAAAAAATAGTCTTAAACACTACATGAAAGGATATGTCACAGTCAAAACTGGAACTTTCCGACACATGCAGGGTTTTATTTTAAAACGTGATACACACCCAGGCCAATAGTTACCAACTGCTGACATTTCATTTTGTGTTTTTGTGCCCTTGAAACTGGGGAATGGATTTGAGCGAATAAATCTTCAGTTCGTCTTTCACAGCTTTTTTTTTTTTTTTAATGGCAATTCTGACTTCTCTTTCCCAATATATCCACAACTCCCTCTGTGAAGGAGAAGCTACAGAGAAGGGATGAAAAATAAACAATCAAAGAAAATGTATGTAAAAAAAATGTTTATTTGGAAAGCTGTTTTAAACTCAGAGCTTCCAACGTTACACGTCTCTGCAACAGGGGTGGTGAGTGAGAAGTTAGCACAACCCAGAGAGCCGCTATGGCCTCGTTTATACACCAGGTTGAATAGTGTTGAATTTTCCTTTAAAAATATTATATTACTTCTAGGTTATAACATGTCCAATTTCTAAATTTTTCTTCTAAATTCCAGAAAAAGTCTAAAGTTGAAAGTCTCACAGAGACATTTCATGAAATGTGGTTTCAAGGTTTGCTACATCGGGTTATGATGCATGTTTGAGTGTTAATGTTGCTGCTAATGCGTTTACCTACTGGGATAACATGATTATCAATAACACAACCCTAGTCCCAAATTCAGTCTTCTTCTTGTGTTCAGTATTTATTATTTTAGTCCATTAAGCTCCATTTAATGATTGGTGTAGAGTAACACTGAATGCTGGTGTTCGAGTACACTTCAGACTAACCAGCACGATCCACCATGAAACACACTTACATTGATGGGACACTATAGCAATCACAGATAAAAGCTTTAAATATTGCCTATACTATCTACTTAATTCATCTCTGAACATATCATGAGGCACATTAAAACCAGCGATTAAATTGGACTCATTATTCCCTCTTTATTGGGTATTCGACCTCCATAACATCCCTTGTTCAGGTTCGCCCCACCACCCCCTTTGGTACAAGGTTAATCCTGTCTCTTTCAGTCTGTTGCTCTTTCTGTTTCTCCCTCTTTCTTGTTAGAAAATGAACCTCCACTGATTATGATATCTGTCCGTTGTAGCTGTTGCAAAAAAGCTTGGTTGTGCATTTCATGATTAGCAGTGTTTGTTGGTAGAAGCAAGGTATTGTGCCATGGCACTCCGAATGAATGATACCTACAGTATACCTATACCAGTGCTTCCCGACAAGACACAACTTTACAGGTCTGCAGTAGGTATGCCAGTTCTAGAAGGTCTAGACAAATCAAACACTGTCCAAAGGCAAATATGCAAAATACAATTTAGCTAACAAGCTTACTAGTTAGCAAGTGTGGTAGTGAGCCTACTAGATAAAAGGAGCTGGCAAGCTAATTTGCTCACGAGACAGTTCACATGCTAGATTCAGCTAGTACCTAAGCTAACTCTCTTTATTAGCTGGCTAGGTGTTTTCACCAGCTCATTGGAACATTATTTTGTCTGATGCCACATGTCAGGCAGTAATTACAAGCAGCAGTATCAAAAATGTTCACAGCAGCTTGTAGACCACATTAACAGGCAATTACATAAAAAAAATATTCATTCTAATTCAGTTGCTTCAGCTTATTTAAGCTATAGTGCGTAGTTTCTGTCGCCCCTATGAGGAATTCTAAGTAATGACAACAACACTGTCGGCACGTCCCCACCCCTACTCCATGCAGTTGCTAGTAGCCAGGATAACAAAGAGGATGAAAAAAACACGATGGACTTTCATAAGAGGTAATTGTCTTTACTCAAGTAGCTGGAGAGTAGCTGGATGAAACTCTTCTGAACCTAGCCATACTGAGAAATACAGAGAGAGTTGTGTGGAGCTGATAGTCTTACTAAGCTTTGTACCAACTCATTTGGCAATGGCTTGTATGCAGCATACGTTAATTATTATAAAAAGGTTATGCACTAAAGCTTTAAAAATGTTGTTTTTGTTAATAAACCTCTAACACAACAAAATGTATATGGTGTAACTGCTGGCTAGCAATAGCATGATCCCTTTGGAACTTTCTAAGAGGACCAATGGGGAAATGTACACAAAACAAACAACAATAAAACAGACTTGCTTTTTGACATCGTCTTTCATTAAACAGCAACAATATCTTAACTGCAGTTTCACACTGACAGCCCAAAGTTCATACAAATCTTGGACACAAGTGACAGCATGTTTGCTGTGGCATTTGTACAGAAATTCCTAAACTTGTTTGGAGAGTTAACAATGCTGTTAATTCAAAATTCATTTATGCGGGAGCAAATATAATTCTAAAGATAAAATCAACACATTTAAGGACACAGAAGTTGTTTTGACCTGTGGGAATGTGCCCAGCTAATCAATCATGTGTGTCAAAGTTCTTTAGCCTTTTGTTACTGTCAACAGGAGTTACCATGAATACAAAAAACACACTTCAAAACACTCTGTTAGCCATTGACGCTCAATGTGCTGCTGGCACTGAGTGTCTGTTTGAGCTTGTGTGTGCATTACTGTGCCTGAAAGAGGGCATGAGAGTGTGTGTGTGTGTGTGTGTGTGTGTGTGTGTGTGTGTGTGTGTGTGTGTGTGTGTGTGTGTCTGTGTGTGTGTGTATAGCCCTAGGTTCACACAGAGTGTCATACAGAGCGTGGGACTCTTTTCTATGTGACAATAATATCAAAACTCAGGGTACTTTTTGATTCACGCATGTTATTATGTTCATGTAACAAAAAACAAAATGGAGCACCTATAATTTACTTTGTGATATATTACCTCAACACCATAGCTGTTTGTTAAATCTCTGCAAATTATTAGCTGTCTTTAATAATTACTCATCTCTCATATCATAATTTGATGTACTTGATAATGGCTATTACAAGACACCACAAGAGTTGGCAGTGTGCATGTGTAGTAAATAAGTAAATAAAGGTCACTTTTCTCCTGTCAATAGAGTTGGACAATGCCAAAGGTTTTGGTCATTGTGAACAACAAACAGAAAACTTGGGATGGAGTAGTTCTTCAAACAGTTTCTGTTTAAATCTTTAAAAAAAAACAAAAACAAAAAAACTGAAAACTAGCCGACAGTAAACAGTTTGACCCTGAGAACATCTAAGTGCCTCATATGGTTTTACCAGTTAAATAAATCTAATGTTAATAATAAATCAACAAGAAATAACAAGAAATGTGGACAGCAGCTATTCTGCCTTTTTAATCTCATGAGGAAGATCTAATGTTGCTGCGTAACTTCCAGAGCAAACATAGTAAAAGTTTTTAGATAGGAGTGAAATGCCTGTGGTAAAATAAGATTAAACATAAAAACAAAACAAAAAGCGATTAAACTTTCTTGTCACACTAGGGAGCAAAACTGTTACTGTCCTTTATGACAGGAGGCTAAATCCATACATTGAATTGTTTAACCTGCATATATTATTGGACACACGATATCCATCTTTTTAGAAGCACAGATTATGAACACTTTGTAGAAAGATGCTCAATAATCATGTTTCCCTTTTTTCTGGAGAGCAGCAGAGTGGTGACTTAGTTTAGTGCCAGTGATTATGACCTCTCAATCTGTTGGCCTGCACATGGCTGGTGAGTGCCTGTGTGAGTGTGAGAGAGAAAAAGAGGGAGTCATTGATTGTGTCCCAGGCCTGAGGAGCCGCCAAGACAGCTTGACTGGTGAGAACAGATGGCAGCCCAATGAGTGTGTGTGTGTGTGTGTGTGTGTGTGTGTGTGTGTGTGTGTGTGTGTGTGTGTGTGTGTGTGTGTGTGTGTGTGTGTGTGTGTGTGTGTGTGTGTGTTGGGATGAGCTTCACACTCGTCAAAGCTTCACACTCGTCAAAGCCTGAAATTACGAACCTTGCCACTCCATAATTTCTTGTCCTCTATGCTTCATAGGACACATAGACACACACACACACACACACACACACAAACACACACACAAACACACACAAACACCCCTCTGGTGTAATTGGAACACAGCTTAATCTGGGTCACAGAAAGTGATTTTAGTCAAGATGGTAACAGACTAAATCATCAACAGCACTGCAGTAAAAGTGGATCGTACTGTCTGTTAATCAAAAGTATTTCTCAACTTCATATCTACAGTACTGTGCATTTAAAGCATGTGCACCCGCACGCAATTCCCAAAGATTTTACGGACAAGCTCTAGGACCTTCATGCGTGTCGTTCTAAGCATGGACAGATCGAAACAATTCAAATCTTATACAGTGTCAGTGTCTGCATATAACCTTCAAAAAGAAATTTCATTATGTAGTCATCCTAACTGTATCTAGTTAACATTAATTTAGGGTAAAATCATTCTTTCTTGATGTCTAGACAAAGTCTGTTTTTGCATTCACTTCTTAAGAGAGGTCAAAGATCAACCACATACTGTGGAGATGGTAGTAAAGGAAAGGAACTAACAAAGAAGTCAATAAAGGTTTCTTTTACATTTAGTGGGGCATAACCACATGAAAACACCTTTTATGTCCAGCATTTCTTTGTACCTCTCCTTGCGTGCCTCTCTCATTTTTGTCTCCCTTCCATTCTGTTGTCTCTCTCTGTGTGTGTTATTCCACAGTCTGACCTAGTACATTTGGCCAAATCAATTGCCACACTTTTGGAGCCAAAGCCCTGAGGCTCAGCTGTGGCTCTGTACTCTCTTGAACATCAAAAGCAGACACAAAATTATGCAATGGTCTTATAGGCGGTGGTTCACCAATACGCATATTTCTACTAGCAGTCATTTGAAAATGAAGCCTAAGGTTTCTACTGTGCAAAGATAGACAAAGATGCACAAACTGTTGTTGTGTTTGAAAAATATTGATTTGAGGGTATGAAGATAGACTGAGCCAGTCTTTCTGATAAAATGTTACTTTATCAGAAATTGGGTTTCTTTTAACCAAATTGTCCAAAACAAATAATGTGGATGTGGATGTGGGTGTGGGTGTGGGTGTGGGTGTGTGTGTGTGTGAGAGAGAGAGAGAGAGAGAGTGTGTTACTTGTGCCCAAGGGAACCACACCCTTAACGGCTGGTGCCAAACAAAAGCTAATGAATGGAGCAGATTGTTTGCTTTGGAGCTTAAACTCTTTCTCACAACTCACGTTTCATGTTTAAACTCATCACCTGTCAAGAGTACACTATGTCTTAATTTATATAAAGCAAAACACACAATACCACAAACAAAACATTAATATGAAATAAAGACGACTCATCCCATGAGTCTTGTACCAATCACTTCAAGGCTCATTAGTGTGGTTTCCCAGTTGACCACTCGGGCCAGTTTGTGATTTCACCTCTGCAGAAACTTCCAACTTTGTAGTTGCCACATTGTGTGTGAGTGTGTGTGTGTGTGTGTGTGTGTGTGTGTGTGTGTGTGTGTGTGTGTGTGTGTGTGTACTGCTGAGTTGAGACCGGAGACAGATATGTTTCCATCCATGTCAAATCGGCTATAGAAATAAATCATTATTTGGGAGCAAAAGCAGAGTTCACCCATGATAACCTTTTAACAAAAGTATTTAAAGAGAAGACTTGAGGACAAACAAAACTCTAGACATAAATATTGTTTCATATTTTTATAGAACAGTTGTTTTAAAAATATTAGTCTATTGTACAAATATATACTGTACCTTTGGGATATTCACAATTATAATATCAGGTTTATGATTATTTTTCTTTAGTTAAGGATGAATTTAGAGGACTAGGTGAGACTTAGTGCAGAAGCAGCCCTTTAACAGGCTTCACCACTGAATCTACAGGGTATACTGTAACACTACTGTGATTCAGTTTGCATTGATTTTCAGCTACAGATGTCTGCAAGCACCGCAAGGAGCTAACATCTTTTTCTGAGGTGGTAATGTCCCCTCCAACACCTTAAAGTTACCATAATTTAAATATTTGAACTACTAAAACTGAATTCCATGAGATGTACAAACAAAATGATGTCAACAAGACCATGATGGTTTTTTCACCGTGATTAGTCTGCTAAAAAGAAACCAGTCTTTAACAGCCACTACCTTTAAGATGTGTTTGGATCTCAAAGATGGCCACCAGAGGGAGTAATACTTTACCAGAGAACCAAGTATCTATGTGAAATACACTAAATAAATAAAACATATGGCCTGTGTATACTCTACACACACACATACACATGTAAAATCTCTCCCATATTTCTGAATTCCTTTGTCAGGAGAAGGAATTATATAGAAATGGAATACATTTCATTTATTAAATATGGAATAAATTATTAATCACTCATTTGTCATGTAATAAATGTCATAGGTTCATTCCCTGCCTTACATTACTTCTCAATAATTAGTATGACAATGGTGACCTCTGTAGGTGGCAGTTTGCACATGCACTGCATGCATACAACCACACACTGTAGGCAGATAAAATAGTTGTCCACACACCATAAATTCACTTTTAGTTTTTAAATTTAAATTCACAAAGTTTAGAGAATTAGGTGGAACTTTAGGCATCCTTAGCCCAATAAAATCTCCTTAAACTTTCCAAGCTGTTTTACTTTTTTCTTTTAAGAACTTTATTTAAATTGGCATAGATAACACTGCAGCCTGTAAACATGAACCATTAATTCAAAAAGCTACGAAAGGTTAACCACTAATTTGTAGCATTCTACGTTTTTTGTTGGTTCATTCACGAGATTGACGGGTGCTGTATAAGAACGCGGCTGGCTATGAAGGAAGGATGTCGGGGTGGTTGGGTGGGCGTTACATACATGACATTCGAGCCAGAGAGCGGAGTTGCAGTCCAGCCTCATGGTGACATAATTTAATCTATAGATTCGTGTACAGGGAGACGATTTTCCCGTATTTTTCCGTGGTGGTCAGAATGAAATTAAACTAATGTATTTCAATGGGAAGCACCTTTTTCCCAAGCTTAACGGAAAATGAGCGGAAATAAGCTCATATTTCGTGGACTTAATTTTACTGTAATGTTCGCTGAAACAACTGGCAGCTCGCGGTGCTTTGTACCCGGCTCAAAGTCACCTATTTTCGGCTAACTGAACCACCAAGTACCGCTGATACAACAAGCGTCACAAAGCTCTGTAAACAACTAGCAACTTCCACTCGGCATCATGGAGCTCGAAGCCAACCGGCATCCTGTGATTTCACAGGATATTATTATATTTTTTGGTGTGCATGCATTTTCGTACGATGTCATACGGACCCGTTTGTGACAATGCGTTGACACTGAGACTCAAGGTTACTCTAAACTCTGGGAGTTATAACACCACACATACCAATCACTACTAAAATATTTCCCAAAGCAAATGAAAATCTTTAAAGTAAGTAAGGGAGAAAAAAACAGGCCTCAGAACAACATCCGGGCAAAACCCACTAAAACGCTGTATAAAACATGAATAAAAAAGCATCAGGGTACTTTCAGGAAAATAAATAAATTCCAGTGGATTATGAGAAGCAGTCACTGATGGCAAGGATCACTCGCGGCGAGAAGGGATACAGCTAAGGGATGATGAAAGCTGGATGGCTTGTAAAGAAAAGAAACAAATCACTGGTTTTCTCACAGGGAATAGAAGCCATTTTTCTACAGCTGCAGCTGAGGTGTAAATGGGTCTCATGGCAGGAAAATTATCAGAGGCACACAACCAACTTGACTGTGACCGAAGAATTTAAAGTTTTGAAACGGCCTTGTCAAAGTCCGGACTTAAATCACATTGGAATGTGTTGGGTTTCTAAAACAAGAATTTCATGCCTGCTGAGCTGGAGCAGTTCTGTATGAAAGGTGGGGTCAAAATCAACCATTTGGTTTGGTATAACATTTGTTTTTATATATTCAATATGAAAGAAAACAGACATTCTTTTGAATCTGTTAAACCTTTACAAATGTGGAATTTTGTTGAGGGGAAGGGTGTGTCTAAACTTCTGAAGTCTTCTCTGTAAAGCAACACAGTACAAGGATTATTTTAAAAATGGCAGATGTAGTACGTTTATGTTTTATGTTTATGCAGCTGACATTGAATGGTAGAGTTCAGTTTTCAGAATAAGTCACAGAATTCCTTAAAGGTCCACAAATATCAATACTTTTATATTATCAACGGATCAAATGCCTGCATGTGTCGCTCGCAGGGATGAACCCACAGATAATTATCTCCAGACTCCTCAGCTCTACAGGGCTTTATGCTTTCTTTCAGCTCATCGTATTGGTGAGTGTGTTTTCATCGCTCTCAGCAACCCCGTTTCCAGCAGCAGGCGGCTGTATTAAAAACCTCTGATGAACCCACTGCACACTACTCACACCAGACAGACAAAGTCAGCGATTAGCTGGAGAACGTAGTGGATCATTTAGCAGCTGGAAGGACAGATATTTCCCTCAGGTGTTGTTGAAGCAAAGCAGAACTAACATGAGAGAGAATATTGGACTTACGGTAGATTCATCAGGAGGACAGACACAACTCCAAATGAAGGCGTATGCTGCTCCATGTCTTGTGGATTTGTAAAGCAACTGTTTCCTATCAGTTTCACTGGTTACACTTAACATTTAATACTGTAGTGTTTACAGCTTGATTCGGCCCTAAATGGCCCAAAAAATGAATTAAGGCAGGTCATGGTGTGTCCATACAGACATCATGTTAAAAAAGGCACAGTGCCCAGTATTAAGAACAACAACGCTAGCAAATAGTATGAAAGACTGAAAAATTGCAGGGGTTGGCTGGTTGTTTGACCCATTCACAACAAAAGGACTTTCACCCAGGTGGCCAGGGTTTATGTCCCGTTCTTGTCCCGCGTGTTCATGAAACGTACATTTTCTCACCCCACCCACGATCTTTTCCTAAACCTAACTGTCCCGTTCTTGTTCCGCATGCCAGTTAAATGTACATCCCGCCCCAGAGCGTCAAAAAGTGATGCCAAAAGTCCCGTCTAAGAGCATCTAAATATGGCTCAATCAGACTTTTTGCTTCCATAACAAACGCCAACGTCACCAGACAAGCTCCACTTTTTGATGCGATTGGAGTGAGAATGTCTTGCCCAGCAGGACCACAAGGCCCTGCGGTAACTATGGTACAATCAGCAGCAAGTTACACAGGGGGTGCACTCCCCAGCTACAAGACATTAACAACGTTAACTACGTGATTAAAACTGCCACCGCGGTCAAGTGTTACAATCACGTGGTACAGTCACATGTTCAAAACAGGCGTGTGCTGCCGTATCACGGCGTTAAATAGAATGCTCATGCATGTTGTCTTGGGAGTCAGGTTGTGTTGATCAAGACTGATAAATTATTATGTAAAATGTTATACAAGAGTTTGGAAATCTCCTCCAGAGCCACAGAAGACATCATACAAATTTAATAAAAATGAGTAAACTGCACTTTCTGTAAAATGTCTGCAGTGTCCCTTTAGTTTACCAAGTAACTGGTAACCGTATACAGTACAATGTGTTGTTAAGAATACTGTGTTTTTGAAACCAAAACTGTCCCTGAGTAAAAGTACAGGTTTGGGCGCCCAGATGGCTTAGTTGGTAGAGCAGGCACCCGTATATAGAGGTTTAAAATGTATATTACAAAAATAAAAATGTACGTGAAGGTTTCACGTTCCACAACTGGTTTTTATAATAAGCCATGAAATAGGAAATCCTGTACTATGGCTTATTCTAATTCCTACAAATACTATGATTATCAAAAAAAATGCTGCTTTAGTTATTTAAATTAAATCATTATTCTTCATTTGTTTAGATCTTCATGTTATAGGCTAGCCTTTTTCACTTTGTTATTCCTTACAGTATAAGTATAGTTATTTTTTATTTTATTTTAACTTTCCCCTTTCAGTTGTTCTAATCCAGTCTCAGCTGAAACATTCAGCCTCCAGCTCCATGAAACTTCTGCTTATCTTTTTGGCTATTTCAAGCTCAAGGGATACATGTAATGATCTTAGATTAAAGAAAATTATTTTATAGTGGTAGATGAAACACTGGAGGCAGTGGAGATGTCAAATAAAATTACTGTGTATCTGTTGTGTTCCTTTTCTGTCTCAAACTAAGCTGGAAATAACATTCACATCACCCCTGAAGAGGCCTCTACTGTACCTTCTGTTGTGCCACAGAGACTCTCAGATCTGCCAGTAAATTATGCATTCTCCTAAATACATATGACTGCAGCTATTAAAGCTAATGTGCTGGATGTGGTTTTCAAAAATGCACATAACTAGAGGCTTAATTGAAGTTGGCACGTATAAGGTATTTAATGTGGCTGGCTCCTCATCTTTATAAACTAACAGAGACACTATTTACTTGGTACAGAAAAAGAGATCAACTGAAATGATAAAACTGTCAAATACAGTACGATTAACCTTCAGTATGTACGCACATTCAATTGTGTTAATGAATAAAAGTAAAATAACTAATTGAATTATTGTGTGATTCACAGGAGAAGACTCCCAATAAGTAATTAGTCTGAAGTGATTTGCAGCAACATTTATGATACAGTCAATGAACTTTATGTGTAAAATTATAATTGGGGTATAATGGAATTAATAAAACCCCACAGGTTATCATTCAATTAATTAAAAAAAAGCTTATCCTTTAAAACAATCATTACAGTGGAAAAATGTGCCTGTTTCTGGTTGTAGTACACACACAGACAGATAGACCAATTACTCATGAAGACATTTATACACAACACAAAATGCTCCGAGTTGTATATTTCAAGTAGTATTCTGTATGTGCCCAGGTGCAAAGGGTCACTTTTGTCACTGTGATGTGATTTATTACTGGGCCTGTACTGTATCAAACTTCAATATTATATAATTAATATCTGAATTCAGTTATTATCAAAGTATAATTGTATGTGTGTACTGTGTTACATTTCTAAAAACACTAGAGCTGAAATAATTAGGTACATGATAAAAACAACAATTTTGATTTGTCACAGGTGATTTTTTTAAAAGGGATAATGTACTCTTCCCAGCTGCTCATTTGAACTTCTACGTCTTAAACGATAGTAAGAAAACAAATGTTTAGGTTCCGGACATTGGACTTTCACTGTACAGATTTGTAAAGTTTATACTTAATTCTTTTTTTTATTCTTCTTTCATACTTATTTACTGTTGTAAAAATATACCTATGCATGTGACAATACATCTTAAATTAAATCTTTTAAATCTAGTTTTCTTACATGTTAGTGATATTTCCATTCCAACAGCACTCTCTGAAAATGTTGGAAATGAATAGTTTTTGCTATACCTGGACATATTTTACCAAAAAAACAGCTGTGTTGAAAGAGTAGAAAGTTGCAGAGGTACATTTTAAATGCTGAGCTTCCTCATTTGAACTCATCACTGAGTCTTCACATTTCTCTTCATGTTAAAGGGTAGAGTGGGGGAACATGTCAGTGCTGTGCTGCTCTCCAGCTGTCGTAATTATTCATTTTAATAAGTTTTATCACTGAGGTTTGCCTCAACAACAGATGGCTTTGAACCCGTCACGAGGTTCTGTGCATAATCGTCTTCACTGTGCGGCTGTCTTTGCCTGTCACTTCAGTCTAGCGACGGTGGAAATAAGAGTGGATGCCGTTAGTATTTACCTGTATGAGAATGTCGAGGTGCTAGTACAGGGGAGGGGCTGTGAGAGTCTGAACACCCAGACACGATTCAGCGAGAGGCAACACATTTCCCAAAGTCACACAGAGGATTGTACAGCTGTCAGCTCGTCTGTGTACAACAGAAGAGGAAAGCTGCAGAGATTTACACTCGGAGCTAAGTGCTCAGCAGTGACAGTGTACGTTTATTAACTTTGACGCTTACAACGAAGCCATGCTGTGTATTTTCATTTTTGCGAGAGCATGGCCCTGTTCACACATTAAACATTGCACTAGAGCTTCAATATTACAGATTCTAATAATCTAATATAACAAACTCAACTTACAACTAACACCATGACCTTTCTTGATTTCTCTGCGTTTGACGCATTTTGATACTTAAATCAATTACTATTTCCGAATCTATGTGACATTAGCTTCATTAGACATTTAGATTTAGGTTGTGTTGTCAAATCATGCATAAGTGCTTTGAGTAATGAATGCATTAGTCATATTTTCTTGTGTTAAATGATTTGTTGATGCAGAATTTCAGCCCAAGGACAACTATGAGCTGTTTCTTGTATGCTTGAATGAACTGCAGATCTTTCCAGCACATTATGATCATATCTCTGTGATACGCCGTAGCAGAAAACATTAGTTATAATTGTGGTTTAGTTGTCAAAGTGGTTTTATTTTTTGCTTTTTGTCATTTGAAAATTATTTGACTGAAGATTAGATTAGACAATATTGTCTTAAACATGTGAAATCTATAAGGGATCTCAGTTTTTACAATTCATCATGTTAGTTTGCTTAAATAAAAAAAAATTGCATCATACATTTCTTTAGTTTTTAGTGTGACAGGTCATTGACTGGAAATATATTGTAAATAAAACAATGCTAAAAAAAAAAACTGAACGGTTGGCTAAACAGACAAAGTAGAAGGAGAAAAGTCAGTAAAAACCTTGAGCTGGTGAACTTCATTTTTACTAGAGAAGATAAGATAGTTGTAGTGTAGCTGCAGATGAATACACATTGCTAGGATATAGCTCAATCAAATCTAATTATGCATTATATTTGGGTAATTCTTTTTAAAAGAAATTATTCTATTAGAGTAAAAAGTGGTACAAAATTAATTTGCTTATGGTGAAATTTGCTTCTTCTATTCTTAAACAAAGTTGAGGGGAATCATTAGGCTGCATGATATGAATGTTAAAAGAATTTACTAACAAAGTATTCAGGAGCACTGTAGAAAAGCAAGAGCTCCAATCATAGGATAAACTACTACGTTCAAAGGACGGACTAATGCAACGGACATGTTGGGGAAAAAGTCATATTACATTTTACTGTAAGTGAGGAGCCACCAGAAATCAAAAGAAGTAGAATAAAAAGACTCAAAAAACAAATAAATCCTCAGAAAAGTCCAAAATTAGGACGTGAAAGCCCACCTGTGGGAAAATAAGGATGGACTACTGAGGAAAAATGCTGTATGAAGAGAGAGATGGGGAGGGGGGAAGGAAGAAACGAACAGCTGAAAAAGTTTCTCGATGACCTCAAGTCTTCAAAAATCTTTGCAAGTGAACAAGTAAACTAGAGAGAAAGATGAAAGAAGAGAGGGATGAAAAGAATAATAAAACAGAGCTGAAACGGGAGTTAAAGAAGGCATCTGAGCAAATGGAGGAGATGGAGGGAGAGGCTGAAAGACGAGAGAGGGAGGAGACACAGGCAGGAAAAGGGAGGAAATGAGTGAGATCTGTGAAAGAGATGCCAGAGATGAAGAAGAAAGCAAACCCGGATGAAGGCGATTCCCCACATCATGGTCTCAAACACGGATGCAGAAAAACTTTGAAAGACAAGTGGAGGAGAGGGACGGAAGCAGAGTTAGGGGAGATCTGTCAATGTTTTGTCAATGCAAAAACTATTCCTGCAAGACATGGTTTGGATTTTGAGTGAATTTATGCACCAATGAAATTACACAACTACTACACTAGTTCAATTTTAACAGAGATCTGTTAAAAAATATAGAAATGTTAACAGAAAAAGAAACCTTTAAACATGTATTCTTTTGATGACTAATGAAAGTCAACATACTTCTTTCTGATTAATCAAACATGTTTGGATGAAACCGAGGGAATTTTTTTTTTTTTAAATAAGTGGTGAATACGGGCACAATGAGATGAAACTAAGTCCAGGTTTGAAAGATATATATACACATATATTTAAATAACAATTACTTCGGATTAAAAGTGAATATATTTATCTTTAAAACTGAAGGTCCAAGAGCAATTATGAGGGTAGAAAATCAGGTGGAAGCCTACGAGACAAACAAAAGTTAATTAATGGAGTTATTAATAAACTTAATTCCATGGTAGCAAAAGTGATACAACACCTATCTTTCCATTAATGCTGACTACTGTCCACAAGGTCAGAGGAGCTGCTCTCTATCTGATGCCAGTTGGATAAAAACCAAGTTAATATTTCAACTAGCTTTAAAAAGAATTTAATGAGTTCACAGATAGTGTTAACTATAGGCATACCCGAGTTTATCAATATAGTCTAAAATCTAAACTTTTAAAACGGTTCCGTAGTAGCAAAGAGAATGCTACTGAACTGATTTGGCCAGTCCTGAGGCTATTAGTACACTGTTGTAGCCTACGTTGCACATGAACCTGTGCACTTAGAAACACTAGATGGCAGCAATGTATCAGAGTAACAGGATATCTAAGTAAATCACTCTGACACATTCAGTCTAATAGGACTGAAATTCTGTTTTGCATCAGCCAGGGTCAAGCAAACAGGTGTCGTACAGTACATATTGTACTAGATAGTACATAGCTGAGTCATACAGGATGTGTATTCCAGAGAAATAGGAGAAAGGAAATGCTCAACACCTTTATTGATTGCCTATTGTTTTTTTTTTAATCAATAAGCCTAACATTTCCTCAGTGACCAGAAAACAGAATGGAAGGTTACTCTCTGGCACAAACACTGACCCCCCTGCCGATCTGGAACAGATTGAATTAGAAACTCTATCAGTTGGAGGCTCCATCACTTCCTGAGCACCATGCTGTGACACTGGATTGGATCTCCCTCAAAGGAAATCATCTCCCAAAGTCTGTATTAACACCATCTTGCCCCCCTGCCAAGTTAGGCCAACGTGTTCTACTTGTCCCTTGCCAGGGTTACAACTGGCACAGACGGCAGCAGGTACCTTTAAATGAGGGCCAGGGCACAATTCTCCAAAGGTGGGCTTCTGATTAATTGAGCCTGAGGATATGAGGCCTAGCCACTGACAGATACTAAGTGCAGGTGCCACGTTGAGGAAAAGAGTTCTCCATCTTGCCCCTGATGACTCATTCAGTGCTGGGGAATAGAGTGGGAACTCCCTTGGAGCTCCATCTCAAAGAGCTATGTTGACCCGATGCAGAACATTTGAACAATGCCGGCCTACAGTGAGGTATCTTCTTTGTGATCGATATCTCAGTTCATCCGACACCTCTTCAAAGATTTAATTTAAATTCCATTTCGTTGGGGGGGAAAATCCAAATGGCTGATCTTTGTCCATACACTCAATTAAATATCACTTTCCCTGCTCAGTTAAGATCAGTGAGAAAGAAAAAAAACATTACTACCATGGTAATGGTCGACTGGCTCTGCAGTCAATTTCAATCTACAGTCTACAAGCCAGCTATTTCATTCTGTAAACAAGTCATGCTTTTGCCTCTTTGTCCCATGCTGCTGATGGCTAACAATGTTTGATGGCATAGTGGGAGGCTTGCAGCAAGTCACGACGACTGTGTGAGCGGTAATTATTGTGAATTTGTACACATACACTTTACATAAATACACCTACAGTTTCTCATGCAGATCTAAGCATGTCGACACATTCACAGAGGGCATGTTCATTGTGTGAAAATAAAGACGTTAACTACCGCAGTAAGACTATATGCAGACAGTTAGGCAGAGCTCTTCTCCCTGGGGACAGAGACAGCCTATCTGTAGCGCTGCAGAAATGATCTCTAACTGCCTTCTGTTGTAAATATGCTCCTGTTTATGGCATTTTAACAACAACAACTGGCATATCAAAATTAAGTACCTGGAGTGTGGGCGTGTGCATTTTGCGTGTGTGTTTGTTAGTGTGCATTTTGTGTGGATTGTGCGCTTGAATTTACAGCTGTGCCTGATATCATGAGAATACATCGGTCTCTAAAGCTCAAGCAGCTCACGCAGCTGAACCAGTCACTTCTGATTATGCTTATTACCCTCTTCCGAGAGTACAGGAAGCTAGAGACAGAAGAGGGGGAAAGAGGAGAAGGAGAGAAGTAGGCAAGAACATGGTAAAGAGAAATGAGGGAGGGCGACGGAGGAAAGAGAATGTGTGTGGTTAAGTAAGTTGTAAAATTTTACAGCTAAAATGGGATTTCTCTCCACGACGAGCCGTACTTTAAATGATATGAGACTTACAGACAAGATAAAGCAAATATTTAATAGTGTAGCCGACAGAATAAAAAAGGGCAGCTGCCCCAAGTGAACCTGCATGCCGTACAGGACACACATTCAAACTGATAGAGCTTTGAGTACTACTGACTTATTACAGCAAAAGGGGTCTGGACTGCTGCCTCTAGGTCCACATGCTCACCTCAGGTTAGGTTTAATGTAAAAGCATAATGAGATTATAATTTTTTTTGCTAAATCTACGTTTATTCTTCTGTAGGTGATACTGAGGTCTGTCTTCCCATGGGCACATTCTTTTTCCATCTATGCAGCTTCTTGCCATTTTGAAATTATTCTAAAGAGTAATTCATTTTCAAGCGATATCTTGGCAGTAGACTACTATCCTATACAGTATGTTGTCTTCATTATACATGGGGATTGCCATCTGAAAAATATGGAGGAAGCAAACGTGTAGGCGAACAGGCCAAGGGATTCAAGAATACCCATGAAGATCACAGTGTTATCATCTAGCGTACTACCTCCTACTATCTTTAACCTGGCACGTTTTTATCTTATTATAGCCCTCTTTGATTTTTAACAGACATGACACATTAACTGCCCTCTCTTTTTGCCTTAAAATCAGATACTGTGATAATAA
>NC_048416.1:22866561-22896179 GCF_013103735.1 Etheostoma cragini
GTTTCCACCTCTGCCTGCATGTATGCAATCTGTAATTTGACATCCTCTGGGATTTAGTCAGTGATAAACACTAAGAACTCCTTTCTAACATTGAAAACAAATACAATGTTATATCTTTACTTGATATTTTTGTCCATTTGTGTTCTTTGCAGCTGCAATTATTTATTTCCTTTGAGAATAAAATAAAGGTCTTTGGAAGGCTCTTGGTAATGGAAAATGACTCACTGCTCTGTGTCAACAACTGTGTTGTATTCTGGGATCTAACAATGCTAATGACATTGTTATCAACTCTGTTGATGGTTCTGCGTCTCGTTTGCTCAGTACATGGCTGAATTGTTGTTCTCAATTCAGAACCTGTTCCCAAGTCAGCATATTAGATCAAATGAAGTAAGAATAAGCGGTACACATTTCATTTTCCTTGTAAAATTTCCAATTTTACATCTTCCAACGTAAAATCAAGAGGTGATGATTTATGGGGCAGAAATGTAGTGGAAACCATAAAAGCTGCGGTTTTTGAAAATTACTGATTAATTATTTATCAGTTTGTACTGCCAATTTTAGACAAATGATAAAGCATGTGAAGATGAGCTACAGAACTTATATCAGATACAATATTGCATGTTGCAAATACATTTGATGCAAATAGGTTCTCTTTGAGCAAATGCAAATGGAGATGCACATGAAAATCTGAAATGCAGCGTTTAAATTATACATTTCCTTTTTGTGTACATCACGCTTTATTTCAAGCGTTATTATGCTGTCTTTGTGGACTCCATTACATTTAGTTTCTCTCTACTGTATGTGCACCGTGTCTCTGGTTTCCCTATGTCTGTCTTATATCAGTGTGGGCCGGCTGAGTTTTGTGGGAGAGCTTAACCCTTATCAGCTCTTCATTATATATCATATCATAACGCACTGAAATGAATCACCAACAAATGGAAACTTTTATTCCAATCTAATACTCTAATGCTTATCTTCCAGTGCAAAAACAGATTCATTCAGTTTCCATAGCAGACTGATTTACCATGTACAATTCACACTCTGCGATAAGTGAAGATACAATGGGAGCTATTCAGCTCCGGCACTGTGTCATAATGTCGAAAAAGTTACAGCTTCTCTGATGGAAGAAAAAGCAAGGCCTTGGATTTGTATCACAACTGTATTCACTATTATAGATGAGACAGTTTTACTAATGTCAACAAGTTACATATCATTCAGAAGCCACAGACATGTTTAAGAAGTAGGACATACTTTGTTCTGCCTTAGGAACCAGAGCTACAAGTTACAATCTTACACCTGCTGGGATATTTTCCTTCTGTAACACTCCTCTATGTACTGACACAGCTTCAAGCACAACATGATCTCACATATTTGCTGTGATACACATACACTGTTCCAAGATTTAAGTAATCTACAACTTTTTTTCCACCTCTGGCTACAACCAAGAAATGCATGATTATAGACAGCCCTGACCGGCACACACAGTAATTGATGCCTTGTGTATCATTACTAGCCATTGGAACAAGGCTTTTTTAAGCTCTGAGCTGTCTTTAAGATGACAACATTTTGCCTGTAGCATTCTTATTACTGGGCCGTTGAAAATGCAACAAAAAGGGAATGGGAGTATCGGCAGTGGGACAATATAAGATTGTCTAGAATTCACAATTGGTGTACATGCCAATTTGAGAACTACTGACTTATTACAGCAAAAGGGGTCTGGACTGCTGCCTCTAGGTCCACATGCTCACCTCAGGTTAGGTTTAATGTAAAAGCATAATGAGATTATAATTATAAAATGATATTATATATTATATTATAAATTATAATATAAAACAAAATGGTAGGTATCTCAGTATCTTTAGTACAACAACTAATAATATATGGTTTCAAAGAAGCCACTCAGATTTAATCAACATAAAGGATTTGTTTTCCCTAGACTAGCCACCCGTGGCAACTTAAGCATTGTTAACATTTTTAAGAACTGGCAACTGGCAATCATATAACATGTCATTTCACTGCCTTGGTATCAAAACCGCAGTAAGAAATAATCTAACAAGAAAAGCGATCCAATCCTAATGGTTCACTTCAGATACCATATTGTATTCAAAATATGACAAATTTCTTGACAGACATCCTGCTAATCTGACTAACTGCACTTTCTTTGGTAAAAACAATCAACCAATTTAGTGAATATTTCCATGCTTACTTTACTGTCATGGTGCATAAGTGTTTCAATGGCCATCTTAATTGTGATCAAACCCATGTGAAAGTGCTGTATATAAGCGCCAATTTTTTGAGATACAATTATCTGAATGCGCCAGTTAAATGACATATTGAGAAAAAGAGAGTTATGACACAAACACACACACTTGGGCGCCTGGTTAACTCACCTGGTAGAATAGGCGCCCACATATAGAGGATCATTTCTCAACACGGCAGCCGCAGGTTCAACTCCAAGCTGTTTCACTTTAATGCATTTCATTCCCCCTCTCTCTCCCCTTTCAAGTCTAAGCTGTTCTATCCAAATAAAGGCCTAAAATGCCCCACACACAGACACAGACACAGACAGAGACACACACACACACACACACACACTGAGAGATATGTGGTACATCTCTGACACAGCATTTAGCTCTCTGTACAGTATACTAATATAAACTGATTAGGTTAATATTTTTTTAAAATATGTATCTAACGTTTTGGCATAATAAGTATTTTCTGAAGGTGATTTTTAAGTTTAACAACATTTGACAGATGAGTTAATGTCAAAAATGTAACCCTCCCACACCAGCAGAAACTTGCTTTGCTTGTTTCTTCAAATATATTTTTACGTAGGAGTCACAAAGGTGTGAACTCAACATTTGTGTCTTCTAAAAATTATGTATGTATTATATACATTTTCTGATCTCTGTTTGGGGATTTTGGTCAGACAGTATGTGCTACACTACAAAATGAACAGGAATACAAACGAAACCTCAATTATTACAACAGTGTAGAGCCATTTGGGAAAACAGATGAGATACTCAAACATGAGTGTTTTCCTATTTTTTTTTATTGTTTTTCCAGCTGCTTCTATGGTTTGTTTACTGTTAGGATAACATTGTTCATTTGTTATGCCATTTACCCGGTGAACTACAGTATGGTAATTATGTGTGTACTGTTGCTTTTCCGCAATGAGACTTCATGCGTTTTCTGGTAATCGTCTTATCTTGCACAACAGCTAAGCTAAAGGTGATTGAGGGTCTTTTTGCTAGACAAACTAAAAGACAAGCACATTCACAGTTATAAGGCTGCAGAAACTTCACACTGCAGTTCTGGTTTTAAATTCTTTGCATCAGAGACACTGTGCGTTCTCAATCGATCAAATCTACGCATCTACAACGTAGTTGAACTGAAATGACATATCAGTTTCTAACTTCCTAATTGAGCAGACACATCATCTCAACAACGGGGATTTCTCCAGTTACTTCCCTACTCGTTTGATACCTGTGCTCCCAGACCCTCCAGAACCATGGGTAATGAAGGCACTGTCAGCTGCGAATTCATTCATAGATCATCTGGTGATTTTATTAATGCATGACGACTTGCTGGGTAGACCCGCACCTCACCCCCGCCCCTTTGGAGAGCATGATTAATGGTGTTCAGCCAAACTGCATCAGCTAGCCAGAGTGCTATCTGGTATTTGTCTTTACAAGATCGTATCGACTTTCGGGAGATCATGCAGAAAATGAACTGTCATGTGCACAGGAGCTTGCTGAATGAAGGGTGGTTTTACCTTCGTTCTGCGGGCGAATAGAAACAAGCCTCCACATTGAAACAGATACCACACAGGGGCTGTGTAGATGATGATGCCCAGGAACCTCCCTGGTCTCTTTTTGAGAAGATAAATCTTGTTCTGGCATTAATAAGTATAGTTCCCTGCTTCTTTTATGGGTTTTAACAGAGGTCTCAGCGAGGATATTACAACATATCAAGCTGTTCCACTGTTTGGTTACATCACATAATGGGATCATTATTTCTTTGTCTGCATGCAGATCGAGAATTTACCATTGCACGTTAACATCAGGCTTCTGTAAATGGCTACTTACAGTCAGATTAACATCTAAGACCAATACTGTAACACCCTTTGATTTCAAAGAAGTTTTTCTCACCCCTCTTTTGTGGCTTTTACACATTTGCATAGACTTCAGAAAGCCATTATGACTACATATTCCAAGCTTTACCTTACATAATGACATGCTTGTTGTTTATAAGTATGTCTCTTCAAAGACATTGTAACTGCTCTTGAAACGTTTTAAAATTCATACAGCAGGGAACTGTCATCTTGAATATCCAATATGACAATGACTTGCATTGAAATAACAAATTATAATTGAACCAAAAACTTTTTATTTTTTAAACTTGGGCATGAGGTGCATATAGCTTTTGGTTCAAGAACTCAAAAGCTTTCTCCAGGAAAATATAGACATTTAGTATTTCCAAAAAACACAATCTCACCACATCTATTATCATATGATTATCTTTTTGCAGTATACTCATCCTTAAACTGATTTTAACAATCATCCACCCAATTGGTGGCCTTTTTTATGAACTTTTCACACTTCAGAATCAACTGATAATAGGGTTGTGCCTTTTTCCTTTACTTCCTTGCAATTCACAGTCAAATCTCAAAATCTAGAGTCACTGACAGGTAGCACAAGTCCTCCGCCAGCCATTTTGGGGTGATCTGTAAGAAAGAGATTGCATCAACAAGGCTGATAATGCAAGTTAAGCCTGAGGCTGATTTTCTGACAGACCCGAGCTGAGGCCATAAGAGAGATCAGCAACCAACATCCGGTGGATGGAGGAAAAAAGGAAGGCAGCCCTTTTACCGAGGCAATTCACATTCGCCCGACAGAGAGTGGAATGACTGCTTTGGGAAGATAATTGTGCCTGTACAAAACCCAGCTATGGGAACACTAAGAATTTTATCAGCAAACCACCTTCTTCTTTTACCGATTGGGTGGGATATAAAAACTGGCAAGGTGCAGGTGGGGAAGCAGGCAGTGTCATTACCGGAGGGTGACTGCACACATGATAACCCTACCCGCTCTTTTATTCCTTTCATTTTGTTTATGCTCTCCACTTGGTTGCGTGCTTGATGAGGTAAGCACATTGGTCCTGTGGCTTTTGAAATCAATTGGATTTTGGATTTGTCTCCACAGACACCTGACGGACCGTGCGGTGCTGCTCCGTTATGGGGCCTAGAGGAGTGTACTCGCTGCCCTCCCTCCCTCCAGACACCAAAAGAGGAACTGGTGAATAACCGTGACACAACAGCACTCCTTACAAACTAAGGCATGAGTAGACATGCAGCCACAGCCTTGCCCTGTCTCTCTGTGCTCTCCAACTGTGTTGCAGTCTTGGGTAGAGGCCAGAAATACGCAGTTTTTGGATGAGCGTTGTTCCTCTGAGAGACTGTAAAGTAGGTTGAGAGGACAGCCATACCCACTAGTCCTTACCCTAGCTAATGAACGTTCTGGAAAATAATTAGTGGGATGCAGCCAAGCGTTGTCTTTGACCTTAGCAACCTTCATCTGTTTCCTAGTTAACAAAAAGCGCCACTTTACTGTTCATTATGGCTCACTTATCCACTGGTTTTATTGTAGTAGATTAATATAACCAGTATTACATGTTATCCTTTGGTGGTAAATGGGTAGTTGCCCTTGGAAACAAATGACTCCTGTCAAAAAGTAATAGGTAAAGTACATACTGTATGACATGCTTCAATAAACCTAAACTCAAAAAGGTATTGATTTACTGATACCGTGTATTTAGACCCCTAACAGGTAGATGTCTAAAGTCCTGACTAATGCCTGTTAAACTGGAAGACATCCAGATCTTAAAAAAGACTTCACAGGTGTAGGGTTGCGGGGGGTGGAAGGGATATTCTCCATTTTGTTCTTAAATTATTATGAGATAAAGGATGCATTGCAATATTTGAAACCATTGTAGCTGTCATTATTATTGAATTTGCTATTTTTAATTAGCCGATACGAATACTTGAATGTTTTAAAAAAGTCCAGTGACATGTTCCCTCACTAGCCGTTGGTTTCAGATGAACATTTATAATGCTGGGTTTCACAATGACATGTCTGGAGCAAAAAAACAATGTTTGTTATATTAGTTAGTTGACCATCTATCTATAAATTTCAGGAACGTCTGTCTGTCTTTCTGTCTCACAGACACAGGATTTTTCTTCAGAATCACCCTGGGTTAAGTCACACAAGTTACCAGTTAAGTTCAACAAAATGACCCCCGCGAATCAAATCCGACAGACACCACACAGAGTCCGGTTCTTTTGTTTGATTAACGCAGACATGTGCTGATTAGCTCTCATGACGGGCCGGGTGGGTTGCGCGCTGCCATGATACCATGAGGCTAATGTCTATGTGATTACAGGTACTCCACATTTTCATTGTGATATTTTGTGATTACATTATTAATCTTAAACGTTCTCCCAGGTAAATCAGTAAGTTAGCAGTAGGGTGAACAGGGGAGTTTCTGTAAGCATTTTTAGGGTACAATTTCGTTTTGATGAATTCTATAAGCAGCAATATCACGCCAAAAAAAAGGCGGTTCGAAAACAGACACATTTTCAACGGGCACTGCACAAGTATACACCAACGCTGATGAATCTGGAATGAGCTAATTTTGGTCGATGAATCAGCCGGACCAATTCATTTGTTATACAAATAAAAACAAATACAATTTTTTTACATCTAACTTACAAACCAAAAAGATACTCAATTTACAATGATATAAAACAGGTAAAAGCAGCATAGACCAACATATTTTCCTTGATACATGAAAATAAATGACGAATTGAATATCCAAAATGATAGTCACTGCGATTAACTTTTTCTTAATCATTCCCCTCATTAACTAATTGTGCGTTTTTTTTATGCTACACTGATATTTTATTAATCCTCAAAGCAGACAGTGTTCTCATTTGGGATACAGACTGTAATGTCAGCACAGCAGACTGCTCCTGACATAATTTGCAAAAGGATTTTTCAGCAGGTTGCTGTCAGAGGGGCCTGAACCCAGTCCTCCCGGCTGAAGGATCATTCCCTTAATTACCAGGTCACCCTGACAATGAGATGAGGTATGATTTATAAGGGACATTACATTTTGTGTGTGTGTGTGTGTGTGTGTGTGCGCTTGCATTCAAGCAAAGAAGCTAAGCCAGGAGTTTTCCCTTAAGGGCCATAAATGTAGAAATAAATAGAAAACTTTCAAATTCCCATTTTAAATATTAACGTTCTATCCTGCCCAGCAAAGAGAAGGAAACTCGTTCATTTGCCACCAACTTGTTATACAGGTTGTGCCTCTGGGATTGATGGCGTGCAAGCTATCTTCCTTGGTTGAACGAGCAGTCTCCTACCCATCATGACAGCGGTCTGGATGCAATCAGCATGGATAGAGGAAAAAGTGTCTTACCGGGTGGACGAGTCATCCAACTGAATTATGCAAATTCAACAAGTATTATTTTAAACAAAACCATGATCTTTTCCCAATCGTGGCGTTTTCATGCCTTAACCCAGCCAACCTTCAACCATAGTGTTGTAAAAACAACAACATGATGCTGACAGGGGCATTGGTTTAGAAATAACCTGTATGTGTTTAAACAAAAAACAAAGCTTTGGAGGACTTATTGGTTGGAAGATAGTTGAAAGAGTTCTGAAATGCACTCTACAACACAGATATAAAAGCAGAGGTGGTATGAACCAAGTATTCTATCATTGTACAATAAATATCACATGTAAATCCAATATTGTTCAATTATTTGTAAAAACAAAATATTTCTGATATCTAACAGCATAAGAACATTTAGAGGCTGTTTTTTGCTTGATACCAAACAAAAACAATTACAAGCAAACTATCTGACCCAGGCGCATTGTCTGGATTTGAAAATACAGTGATCCTTCGCTAAATTGCGGTTCACCTTTAACGGTCTTGCTGCTTCACGGATTTGCATCGTGCATTTTGTTCTGCATTCTGATTGGCTAAACAGTCTCTCATCTTCTTCTATACCTGTGTGTCAATAACGTTGCGGTTTATACACATACGTAAAACAGCTTGCCAAATTTAAGTTAGCAAATTCTCTTGCAATTTCACGTTTCTCTAAAACCCATAATGTCGACAAAACGTTCTGTTCTGCACCAACAAAGGCACTTGCGGTGCTGATTCCCGCAATTTGAAGCCTTCAGTTCGTATTGATGATTAAAATTATTTTACAGTACAGTAGTTATTTGTAAAAAAAAATACAGTATTTATACAGTACTTTTATTTGTTAAACAAATGCTTGGGCCTGTAAAAAGTTTTTGTTCTTTGGTTTCAATGCATTATGGAGTATTTCATCGTATAATAAAAAAATTAAGGTTACTACTTCATTGATTTCGCCTATTACAGGTTCTTTTTGGAACGTAGCCCCCGTGGAAAAAGAGGGTGCACTTCACATGACTTTGTTAAATTTTGCCTTTCTGTTTCCTCTTTTTGGTAGAATTCGAAGAGTGGCTGTGCCCCAAAATTAGTCTGATTACCACAAACACATATAAAAATAAAGAAAAAATAAATCCCTTTACCGGAAAAGTCCAACAGCCAGCTGACATGCAATAAGTTTTTCTCACCGCAAGCCGAAGGTGAGATCAATGGGCGAAGCCCTTTCCACATGAGGCAAATTTTCTGCGAACTTCCCCTAAAGAGCCATTACTTACTGTTTGCTCACGCTGCGACAATGAACTCAGCATGGGTCCATTAATGTGTAATTAGAGAAAAGAAAAAGACAAATATTTAACAACAGAAGTGCTTCTGCTCATTAGATCAGCCTGAATGGGCAATTATTAATGTTTTCCAGGTTTCAGTTGCAGTGATGAGCTCAGGTTACAGAAGAGAGTTCAAGCGTGATTTATTATTATTTGTTATTATTTAAACTGTTGGGTGTGCTGGATACAATGGTTATATATATTAGATATTTATTACTATCTATACTTTTTTCTGATAGTAATAATATTAATATGTTTTATTGATCTATGTTAACAGTGCAAAATGTCTTCTTAAGATGAAGTCATTAATGTCAAGACGCAAATTATTTATCAAGGAAAAATGCATTTAAAAACGACAGTTACAGTTCCCCAAATGTGATAATTTTCTTGCTAAGTTTGATATTGTGACTTGAATAAAGGTGACAAAGTCAGTCAGACAGATGAAGCAGACAAAAGGAATGAATTTGGTCTATAGGAACTTGAAATTAGCACTTGGCATCATTTTTGACATGCATGTATAATAATCAAAAGATTATTAAACAATAACAATCAATAGGTTATCTGCACATCTAAGGAGATACAGAGCAACATTAGCATTCATTCGAAGTCATGTTTCTAGTTGCGTAACATGCAAGCCCAATATTCACTCACTTTAAGCTCTTTTTTAGGGCTCCACCAACTCCTGAGAAAAGCCTCAGGCTCTTTAGCTACTAAATGTTCTACTTTGTTCACCAGATAGGATATAACTTTTTCTGTCTTCCGGGGCTGGGCAGATAGTGTAATGCCGGCCTCTTTTGTCTGAAAACAATGCTGATAAGAAAAGTAAAACTGAAGCAAAATAGTGAAATTGCTGGCCGTAACACTAAAACGAGCAGAAAGACACTGTAGAGTTGTAGGGAACTGCAGAGTTGGGCGATAATTCTCTGTGTGTTGTTGTGATTCCAATGTTATTATAAAAATACTGATCATAGCTGCTTTAGGTGCGTTGCAATAAAAGGATAAACAAATGAAACAACATGAGCATGGATGCTATTTACTCCCCTAGTGGTTTCTCTAAGAGGATAGAGGACATACAGCTGCTAGTGTATTCCTCAAAGACATTATTCCTGCTTCTATGTCAGCCAGGATGGCAATGCCAGAGGAAAGAATGTATACCAAAAAGATGGTACACCCATTATCTGTTCCAAAATCTGAAATTCCATTTGTAAAATATATGGAACCTAGAAATAACACATGAATGGGGCATGAGCTAACTTTACCAGCAACAGTATGTCATCTTTAGCTCTATAAAAAGAGACAGACAATCTTAGCTAACACTGAAATACTATTGGATGTGAACCACGAAAAGTTGGTTTCACAAGGATTGCATTAAAGATTATACCTGGCCAGGAATTAATAGAGGTAGTAGAGTTATAACTGTTTGAATTAGACACAGACTGTAGGGACTAGCTGCAGTGGGAAAATTACTTTCCACCCTTTACTTGCTCATGTTGGTCTGATTAAAATGAATTCACCAGTCTGGTTGGTTTGGCAGTGGTGAAGCTTCCCCATGCCTTGTAATGGTTAATTCATACTCTGGTTGCGTTTTTTTTCTCCCTTCTTTTCATTCCACTCCATTGTACGTTTGGGGTTTGTTCGCGCTCACCTGAGGATTTCTTCCTGTCCATCCAGTTCTCAGTGGCAATTGATCATGCTCCACAACAGCCCCTATAATCCCTTGCTATGCTTCCATTTGATGTCATCTTTTCCCAGGGATTAGCGCTCACGATAAGCACATCTTCTTAGAACAGTCCCGTCAATGAACACCAGAATCAGGCCACTTCAAAGTTTGACTTACACACACAGATGCAGCCAAGCACACAAACACAAATAAAAAGCATATCTGCATGAATTCAAAATGTGAAGACCAGATAGTCAGTTATTTGTTTAGAGCTTTAATAAACCCATGGCTATTATCCAATAAGAAAAGGGTGTACACAACAGAAAAATGTATTGGCTGGAACTTTGGCAGCTTTTGACGTTAAATAAAATTAGAACAAATAAAATTGCATTTGTCACAACAGCAGTTGTGTCTGTCAGCAGTCAAACAGTGAGTCCTGAGGCTAGAGGGTGGCGGAAGCAGTGTTTGGATAAAAACAATATTCAGTCAATTACACAATGTGGGATTTTGCCGTGGTCCCTGTGGACTGTGGATTTTTAGCATTTGCCAGCTTTTCCTGAAATGTACTTATTTCAGAAGCCGGCTGCACCATGGCATTTAGGTAATGGAATAATATTTGGCTTACAGCCTTTTTTCCTCCCAAATGTGGATTAAGGTTGTAAGCCCCAGACAAAAATACCATTGCTTGGTTTAGAAGTTTAGGGCCTATCTATTCACGCACATAAATGAATGAAAGAGCGCTAAAACACATATTTGTAAAGGTGAGAAAAATGGATAAAAACAGGTTTCAAAGGCTTCTCAAAGAAATGAGTGTTAATTTTTCAAGCTCACAACAAACCTTTTAGATGGTAACATGACAAAAGCTAAATACACATATAACAAGTAAGAGAATTGAACTTAATGACAAAATGTTGAGGTGGAATGTAGGCCTGCACGATTTTTTTGACCATGAGAAAACAAAACAAATTGGCAGTACCAAACATTGATTTTTTTTTGCCTATAGCACATTGCGCATCACCACAAGCCTGCAAACACAGAGGCCTTAATGGAGAGAAGGGGGAGCACTGCAGTGCTTTAATCGTATACAGTCTATGTGTAAAGCTCACAGAAGAAAGTAGTAACGTTTGGGATGCAGTCGGCCTGTAAAATTAAAAGAAAATCAAAGTCAAGACATTTTTTTTATCAAAGTTATTTAAAAATTGAATTGTGAACAAGGTGAATCAAGATCAAGATTTTATAACAATCGTGCAGGACTAGCGGGCCGTTAAATAATGCGAACAATAGCGCTATTATTCTCAGAAAAAGCTAATTGCTTGAGAACCAACCCATACTGTTAATGCTATTCAGAGTTCCAAAATGGGATTTTATTCAGACTGTTTTCTATTGTCACTGGCGGCTGAAAATGAACTGTTAGATAAACAACATGTACAGTCAAATCACTTCCTGTAGCATAAAAATAGAATCCGAAGCAGAGAATATTGAAGATAAGCTTGAAGAGCAAAAAACAAAAAGCGCATTAATGCAGCACCCTCATGTTTTCCCAACTGAATCTGACACCTTGGTCTTTAGTCAATACCCAGTGATCAATACTTGGGCCATGCTGAAACCAACATTTTCAGACAATGTCAAAGATAAATCACTTATGTCATGGCTAGGGGGGTGGCAGTAGCTCAGTCCATAGGGAGTTGGGTTGGGAACCGGAGGGTCACTGGTTCAAATCCCCGTATGGACCCAAAAAGTTGGGAGCGTGGATTGGTGGCTGGAGAGATGCCAGTTCACCTCCTGGGCACTGCCAGGTGCTCTTGAGCAAGGCACCGTACCCCCCCGACCGCTCAGGGCGCTGGTTCAGCTGGCAGCCCACTCACTCTGACATCTCTCCATGTATAGTGCATGTATAGGTCCTGAGCATGTGTGTGTATTTCAGGCCTGTGTGTGAGTACTAACAAAAAGTGTGTACACAGAGTGTAGTGCAGTAATTTCCCCATTGGGGACTAATAAACAAATTATCTTATCTTTATCTTTAGGTTATTGACCCCAAGATGAGAAAAACAAAGTACACACACAATCACACAGACATAAACACCACAGTCTATTGAGACCTGTGTGTACAGTGGGGCTCGAAAGTTTGGGCACCCCAGGTGAAAATTTGTATTAATGTGCATAAAGAAGCCAAGAAAAGTTGGAAAAAATCTCCAAAAGGCAACAAATGACAGATTAGACATTCATATAATATATCACAAATAGTTAGATGTTATTTCCATCATGCACACTTTCAAAATAACAGAAAACGAAAAAATGGCATTTGGGCACCCTGCAGAGTTTCAGCATGCACCGCCCCCTTTGGAAAGCTGAGACCTGACAGTGTCATAGCTTGTTTCCAATCATCATATGGAAAGACCAGGTAATGTCAATCTAAAGGTTTTAAATGCCCAGACTCATCTGACCTTGCCCCAACAATCAGCACCATGGCTTCTTCTAAGCAGTTGCCTAGAAAACTCCAACTGAAAATAGTTGACGCTCACAAAGCAGGAGAAGGCTTTAAGAAGATAGCAAAGCATTTTCAGATGCCAATATCCTCCATTTGAAATGTAATTAAGAAATGGCAGTCATCAGGAACAGTGGAAGTTAAAGCAAGATCTGGAAGACCAAGAAAAATATCAGACAGAACAGCTCGCAGGATTGTGAGAAAAGCAAGTCAAAACCCACGTTAGACTGCACGAGCCATCCAGAAAGACCTGGCAGACACTCGAGTTGGGGTACACTATAAAGAGATAATTGTACAAACATGGTCTTCATGGAAGAGTCATCAGAAAAAAACCTCTCCTACGTCCTCACCACAAAAATCAGCGTTTGAAGTTTGCAAATTAACATATAGACAATTGTGGAAACAAGTTCTGTGGACTGATGAGGTTAAAATAGAACGTTTTGGCCAGAATGAGCAAAAGGTACGTTTGGAGAAGAAAGGGCACAGAATTTAATGAAATAAACCTCTGTCCAACTGTTAAGCATGGGGGGGGGATCAATCATGCTTTGGGGTCGTATTGCAGCCAGTGGCACAGGGAACATTTTACGAGTAGAAGGAAAAATGGATTCAATAAAATTTCAGCTAATTTTGAACACTAACTGTGAAACAGCTAAAGTTAAAGAGAGGATGACTTCTACAAATGGATAATGATACTAAACACACCTCAAAATCCATGGTGGATTACGCCATTATTTTGTTTTGTTAATTTAAAAGTGTAAATGAAAATAAAATCTAACTTTTTGTGACATATTATACTAATGTCTGATCTGTCATTTGATGCCTTTTTTTAGATTTTTCCATTTTTCTTGGCTTCTTTATTTACATTAACACAACTTTTTACCTGGGGTGCCCAAACATTTGAGCCCCACTGTATATTAAGGGTCTATATTACCCTTAAAGCGCCCATATTATGCTAATTTTCAGATTTATAATTGTATTTACCGTTATATCAGAATAGGTTCACATGGTTTAATTTTCAAAAAAGAATATTTTTGTTGCACTAAGTGCTTTTTCACTTTGTAAACCTATAACATTCACAACGAAAAGATATATATCACAATAAAGGAACGGGAAAAAAGCCCAAAAAGCATCATATGAGCACTTGAACATAAAATGAGGCCACCATTTATAGCCCTGTCTCCTGTTGTTCTTTCGCCACTTATGCATAGACAAACTGGTAAATTTGCATCTCCCCAGGGGACATCCCTGCTGGGCTTTGCGTGGGTTACATTGCTCATGTTGGTCTGATTATTAAAATGTTTCATATTGCACTTCTAATCATTCAGCAGATAAGGGTGGGCTGTTCTCTAGGAGAAATAATAATAATGAGGGACACAAAAAATGAATGAGGTTTTTCCCGTACTACACCTCTAGAGGCAAGGGTTGGCTTAGTAGCAATGTCACTGAGCAGGAATTAAACTGGGACTGTTGTTTTGCTGTGCTATCAATTCATATGCTTTAATTGCATAACCAAACTGTTCTGCCAAAACAAGGCAAGCTGAAGATGCAGTGAGTGTGACCAGTTGTATCAGTAAACACAAGATTTCTTGCTGTGTCTCTTCCCTTGCACAACTTGCTTTGACACGCACACAAAGAAACCCTGCTGTCTTGTTTTGTAAGTGCATTTATTGCAAACTTTTAAACTAGAGCAGACACAAACTCAGTCCCAAGAGAAGCAATACATTAGCGAATACCCTTTAGCGAGCCAGGGACTATGTCCTAATAGTATTTTAAAGCAGCTGCACTTGGCAATCCATCACGGAGATAGAAATCTCAGTCTGTCCCCTAAACTTACTGTCATCACATACAAAGGCGCTGGCATATACATTTATGCACCCAGTAATTCGGGACTGCTTGGAAATACACCATGACGCAACAAAATGTGTCCAATCTCAATTTGATTACAGGTAACATTAAACTTTATCAGGAAGTTTCATCTGCCCGCTACGAAACTGGAACGAAAATCTGTGCCCTGCAGACCAGGTAGGCAGAATGGACTCTGCTCAAGATAATGTCATTTAAAGAGAAGCTGTCCTACTTCTTTCCACACAACTCCTGTCCCCCAAACTGAAAGTGGGATAAAATAGTCTCCAGCCACTTCTCTGGGAAATGTTATGCCAAAAAGATATATTTTTTGGGGGGGAATAGCACTCATTTCAATTGCACCGTACACAGGAACAAGTATATTTACCAATAGAGGGAAAAAAAATAATTGATAGAGACAGAGATAGAAAAACAGAGAGATGAAATTTCCTGCCTTCTAAGCTTGACTTATCTTGGAATAGAGTTTACTATATTTACATTTGGGATACAATTTATAAAGTGCAAACTGAAAGTGTGTTGAATCTGCTATACAATATTCACGTTTACTGTTATTGTTCCAATTGTGAAGATACAGTAATCTTGTCATGCCTGCAAAGCCTGAATGTAATTGATTTAAACAAACGGGGAGTGTGTCAGGGAGAAAAGGCACATACAGACACACAAATAGACGACACAGAGAAATCTGACAGAAGGTATGTCAAAATGGAAAATAGTACAATTTCTTTTCATCTGTATTTTTTCTATTAATTTTCTTTCCTTTGTTGAGTGGGAGTGTAGCAATGTTTTTTCTGCAATTCCCTTCTTTTGATATACTGGGATGATGAAGTCCTCCTTTATTCTCCCACCGCTGCCTTGACTGAGTGATGTCTCGTTCAAAAGCATGTTAATATTTGCATTTGCCTGATTGCGTTGTGAGGATACTCTTTCAACTCGGTAGAACAGAAAGAGGGGAGAACAGTCTGGGAGAGTTTTACACATCCATCCTCGGCCCACACACCTTCATTGCTGCTACCACACCAAACCTTTGTAATTTAACCTGAGATATCAGGATGGGCGCCACTGATGCCAGGTGCATACTAAAATAGTGCTCTCTCATTGGACCCTCTCCTAGGTGTGCTATTTTGTCATGCATTATGCATATATTCAAATATGCGACTCGGAAATGGATTACTTGAAAGGGCACCTGTGGTTCCCAGCTCAAAGATATACGCAACAGGGGAAATGAAGCGAACAGAGCTATCATTTAGCCGACGCACAGCTGTATGGAGAAGTGGAGAAACACTTTCAGACAGGTCTTCCGTGGTGGGTGATGACTGATAAATGGGGATGAAATCACAAGCAGCCTTGAGGGTATATGCAGGTATATGGATATTTTTATCTGTGTATGTGTACAAAAGCATTAGCTCAATTACCTCTGAAATATAACTGAAAGTTGAACCACAGTATAGCATCAGTCCTTAAGTATTTTATCACTTTCGTAACAACTAGATGAATTTAATCCGATTGGGAAAAATATGGGAAAAGAACTTATAATATCACAAGATTGTTTCGAAACATCCAAGTTTCACGATCAAATAAAAGGAGGTATAAAATGGAAAGGGATGCTGGTTTTGGAAGGCATTTTCACCATTGTGAATTTAATTTTTTGTTAATCTTTAATGATATCCTAAATGTAATTTAATAATTTCACAACACTACAGGTTTATAATATGGCCAGCAGGTTGAATTCTGTCAATTCTGTTTCATACCAAAATACCCATGATGCATAACCACTGTAGATATGGAGAATAAGCCTTTCAGGAGCACAAGCCCAAGATGCGCATTACATAATACAACACAATCTAGAATCTAATGATGCAGTTAGTTATCTTTAAGCGACTAATGATTCAGCCAGAAGCCCATCCAAGCACTGCAGCTGCTCAACTGCCAGTCACCTAGCTGTATCTATGCAGAAAAAAGAACACTGCCTCTGGACACCCAAACACTAACTCCTAACACTGTGTTACTTTATTACACATACAGTTCACAGACTTCACCAGCTCCTCAGCATTGCCACATAGTTGTCACTCCCTTAGTCCAAATTCTGATGGTCACTCAACAGATCCAGGTAAGCAAACGGAAGTATATTATTAACTGTTAAGAGCCGGGAGAACATACGTCCCTTCCTCGATTCATCCAGGATTGTCAAGGGAGTCAAAGTGGCAATTTATCTTACCTCAAAAAAGTAAAATGCCTCTAAAATGCCATCCATCCAGACGCCATGACATTCATCACAGATTGATCAAATAATTCTTAGTTTATTCCCCGACAAGCATCATTTATCTAGCCACCAACAACCATATCAAGGTTTAATCAACCCCGTGCCATTAGATTAATTATCATTGTACAACACAGAATTGCTTTGTAGTCCCCTTACGCTACATTAGAAAATAAAACATGCTGTAGTCTAGTGGTGAGGGAGCTGATACTCCTGTATCGCTTACCAGATGGCAGCAGGGTAAACTAGTTTACTAATTTGAATGTATATTTATTAGTCTTCATCAAGTTATGGATAACTGTGTGCCACTGTTAAGCCCCTTGCATTACATATCCTACCTCTAAGGTAAAATTGTAGCAGAAAGATATGTGCCTTGCTTTATTTAATCCCAAGGCACCAGAGAGAAAAACATATCTTACACAGCATTTCTTTGCCAGCTACACTCTGAATTCATTACTTGAAATACCTCCATTTCCTTTCACCTACTCATGTATGACTTCCCCATGGTACGCTGCTGCTCACTGTCTTCATAATGCTTTTTAGCTGCAGCCATTGCATTAACATTCTTCTCTGACAACATGCTCGTCATTTAAATGTGAGAATGTAAAGTTATGCAACTTAAAATCTGAACTGTACATGTAGATTTGAAGAATTATGTATTATAATTATGTTTATTGTGACTATACTTGCCACTGGTTATCACACCCCCAACCGGCACTGTCAGACACCGCTTACCAAGAGACTGGGTCTGTCCGATGTTTTTCCTTAAAAGGAAGTTTTCCTCAACGCTTGAGGTTTCGTCCTAAAAGGAAGCTTCTGTAACACTATTAATGTACAGGGCACAGACATAATTTGGTGGGTTTACATGTAGTTACATATTCACTGATATGGTCATAACCACTACAGTGCTCAATTACCTATTTTTGAGGGGGAAATAAACTAAAAATGTTTTGCCGTGAAGGCATGAACTGCCCACCAGACCAGCGGGCGCTCGTTGGATTGTTGTCGGCTGTGGCAGGCGAGAAAGACGGGGAGGAAGCAGAAGCAAGTAAGCCAGTCGGGCCTGGCAGCCCAGCTAAGGAAACTACAACACAGATTGTCACTGCCAATACTCCTCCTCTCCAGATGCCTGCCTGGCTGAACACACTCCCGGACGGCACCTACCAGCTAGAATTGCGAGCTAGCTACCAGTAGGATGTCTGACAGGAAAACGCATCTTGTTTTCACGTAAGAGCCCTGTTCATGTTGCAAAGACATTTTAATTGCATTTTGTGTCTGTTAGGAGGCACAATGGTACTCTCTTTGCTGTTTTAACTAACTGGAAGCTTTGGGCATTAGCTGCAATAACTCTAGTTTGCTAGGACCGACTCTGTTAGTTTTCTTTTTGCTACTGACAGTACTCACATATTTTTAGCGATCAAGATTAATGTAAAAATTGTCCGGAGTTCTCCTTTAACAATTCCATCAAACAAAATTCTTGTAAAACATTTTACTTGGTGAATCCCAAATAGTCAAAAACACCCGCACCACTTTTTCTCTCTACAATAAAGCAACTCTACTGCTGGATCTCGATATTTGTAGCTTTAGAAAGCACCCAAGGGAGATGAATGAGGTCCAGCCTCCTGCTGTGAAGTAATCCCTTTTCCTTTTTGACGAGGATCTATTCTATACAAAGCAAATAGAGGCACACTTTCTTTTATCCTTTCATGTGGACACAAGAGAGCCACACACGTCCTCCTATAGAGCGTCAAAGGCAGACAGATGCACTGTTAGTTCTGAACAAAGGTGACAGCTCTCAGTCATCCACGCTTACTGCAGGTGAAATTGGGGTCTTGTTGTTGACTCGGGGAGGGACCCTTGTTTCTTGGGCTCAGATCCAGAAGGCCTGAATGTCAGCTACCGTATGTGTGAAGCGTAAAAACGGGGAAGCAATAAGTGAAGCAACCAGAGTAATGTCCTACTCACATGCGTGGGTCTGTGCGCCTGCATTTGCGGATATGTGAAATTCATGCTTTAATGGTGTGAATAAAAAATGTCTCCACTGTATCTGAAGAAACAGTGTAGTTACCCTCCCTGTCTCCCCCCCATCTGCTGTTTCTTTGTGCTCTGGATGCATAAGCTATAAGAGTGCTGGCTGGCAAAGAAGTGTTTAGCCTATAAGCTTCTGTCTCATCAGTACTGTAAGCTATATACGCTTATTTCCCCAGTGTCCCCTGCATATGTGATGATGCAGAGTGCACCCACTCTGTCCGTTATACTTTTATGTAACACAATGAACATCAATTAGTTGCACTATGAGGATCTTTCAGTTCCTCTATATACTCTATACAAACAACACATTGCAAACACATACAGTAACTACTGTAAATTAGAGTCCAACCAATGAGGGACTTTTGGGGCTGATATTGCAATCAATATTGAAGAGATTTTTCAAATGGATAGTAATTTTGCAAAAATGCAAAAAACAATGTACTGCTTCACAAGGTTTTTGTTAGCTTTTATGAAAGCACAACTTTTTTTTCAGTGTTGTTCGGAGAAAACAAGCAATTTGAACTTGTCAATTAGGAATTTTTGAAAGTTGCTTTACAACTTCCTGATGATTTATGGACAAAACAATTAAAGCTTAAGTGTGCAACTTTTTTTATGATAGCAAACATCCTTTACATTCAAGCTATTGTCCAATGAGTTGATACAAAGCTAATCAAGTCTATCGGCTCCAAAAAACTTTCTCAGCATGGCTGTGTTTAGAAATTAGTGTCGTACGGCGACGTTCGCATGCAGAACCGTTCAATCGTGTTTTTTTAATCCTGCGTGTCCTCCTTGGCTATGTAGCAACCGTGTGGAGGAGGGGTGGGGGGTGAAGCGTGATCACGGAAGGCTTGTATCATGTGGATGCACCGACAGAATTATCATTACTTAGAATTCCTTATGGGGGAGAGACAAAACTAAGCACTATTGCGTTTAATAACTGATTAATAGAGAAATATATATGATTATGTTTATGATTATTTGCAGCCCTACTGTATTTGTGGATCCATGTCTGTGTGTCTTTACACAGATTAAAGGTCCCCTAAAGGTGTGTATTTGTACATGTAAGTGCTGCTTGTATCTATGTGTGTGTATTTGTGATCTCCAGCCAACTGTGGCCATTAGCAGCAGCGGCTGAGCCTGTTCAGACGTCCAGGTCCAGAGTTCTGATCTAATCTGGAGGATCGGTGTCTGATGAGGTCTCCACTGTAAACAAAGTGGCCAGCCAGAGCCAGTTGCAGAAAACATGGAGCCAGTGGGCAGTGGGGATGGAGAGGGCAGGCAGACATTAGCACAAGGGTAATTGTTGTCCCCACGGCAGTCCACTGAATGACATCTAATATTGCTGGAGAGAGCAGCTAACCATTACCTGGTGTGGGATAAGAGCTTTTTCCGATGGCCACCAAAGTCCAATTGGGTTTGAAAATGGTTCATCATACACCCCGGTCGACCAATTTAGCCTCCTATGCTGTTGTGTCTGAGAAAGGTACGGCAACTAAATTATTGATTGTCCTTGAGTTTTTTCATACATTGATGTTTTTCCATAGACTTTGAACTGACAGGAGGGTTGTTAAAGTGAAGAGGGTGACTGTTGCATTTATGGATGTGGTGCATTGCAGAGGCAACACAAGCTTGATAATTGGGGGCCTTTGGTGACTTAATCTAACCGTAGGCTGGTTCAGCTATGCAAGATTTATTCACAAGAATAATGTGCTCTATGAGCAAAATTGTGGTCTCAAATGTGCTTTGTGTTTGTTTGCAGCCAGTTTCATCATTCTGTAGTGATTCATTCTGACATATTAACTATGCTTTGATCACTGAAGAAAAGAAACTGTTTTCAGAAAAATACATTTCTTAAATGCACACAAAGTATCACAGCTCAGACTTGTATTGCTAAAAGTTTTGTATGAAGAAAAAGGTGCATCTCATGAATATATCCCCACAGGGAATGCCCAGGATTATGGCTCCCTGAAAAACAGATGCCGCAACAGAAAAGAGGAAATCAACCAAGCCATATATAATAATGAATAATGAAACAGTTACTTATCAGATACTGTTGGTCAGAAGCTATCCCATATGGTCTAGCGGTAAGAACTCCTGGTTTTCAGCCCCCCCACTTTGACATTTCTTCATTAGTGCATGTATAGGTACTAAACATGTGTCAGTAATGATAACAACAGAGTGAAAACACTGTTATTTCCCTTTCGGGATTAATAAAGTATACATTATTATTATTATTATTACTATCATTACAACAATCTATTACATTAAGAATCTCTTATGTGTCAGAACTTAAAATCACTAATGACACCTGTTGCTCATTTTGTTGTCACCAGGTAGTTAAGCTTGCATTTCTGAACTAACTGAATGCTTCCCTTGCAGGCCTAATTGCTGCAAATGGTTTCTGAAACCAGTCTCTCCTTTCCTTTTTGCCAAAAAGCTTGACATCAGCCTAGAACCCCATCTGCCTCATAGCTTGCAGATCAGCTCTACAGCTGGTCTTGAGGTCCTGGTTGATGTGCAGATGTGGGGTTTCATTTATAAATCATTACTCCGCTTCAAATTCCTCCTAGAATTTGGCAATTTAAATATGTAAAGGTCAACAGTTTACCAACGCTGGACAATTTAAACATGAACATTTAAACTCAAGCCTGTAGTTGTCGATCATGAAAGCTTTAGGAATCAAGTGTGTGCAGTTTTTGGCTTCCTATGCATGTATTTTGCTATGAATTTAATCATGGTTTGAACCGACTCGCAGGTCCCTGATAGATACTGTAGTTGCTTGAACAACTTCAGCATGTGCAACATGAAATCATGACGCGTAAACATACACGCCAACTTTCTTCAGCCAAATGGCGTGTTATCTGTACCCATTTTGAGTTATCTGCATGTGTGTCTATGCTCTATACAGCGGGCTTAAACATACACACGCAATCACAAGGTAATGTAAGTCAATGGAGGCCAAACGGCTTTGAAATACAAACTTAAAAGCAAGTATGTGTCTTGATAACATGCCAATAATGGTATATGAATTGACGTGTCATACATACACCATTTCATGTGATCAGTCTGGCATGTGGATCCTTATGGGCTACAACTGAAGAAGAACAGGCCCCCCTAGCTGCCTTTGTGAACCAAAACATGAAGCAACCAGCATCTTATTTAAAATTTACAACCCAGTTCCTTTCATCAGTGCAGCAGTCAGTCATGCTCCTCCCAGATTCAACTCAGCAGCCGGGCTTGCCTCAGCGGCAGAGGAGCTTTATCTTGCGCCGTTCTGGGCTACAGTTCAACTTCTGTCTCAAAAACAAGAGAAAAACACAGGGCTAAGAATCAGTGAGTGCTATGCTGTTAACAGTGTAGTGACTCTCCCGTGCTGGAGGTAATTTCTGAGAAACTGCTGCTGTATCCTTGATGATGCAGCTCCAAGCATCCCACAATAGCAGCATGTGTTTGACAAAGGCTTCATCTTTATCATGGTACATATCACTTTAGATACTATTTTAAACACAGGAAACGTATATTAAGAAAGTGCATGACTGTTTGTTTATTCTTTATTTAGTGGGTTTAGTCATCATTTTGGCTTTGTAATGTCATTATTCAATTGCCTTTTTCTCTGATTTCTGGTCAACATCAACAGCTAAAATTAAAATAATCCATCAGTAAAGATAATTTCCTTTCAAATAATAAGGAGGCTGCTGCAGTATGCTAAAATATGAACCAAGTCATTACGAAGTCATTCAGTCTGTCAGGAGCCAGCTGGAACCACTGCAACCAGGCAGAAACCCAGCGCTGTAGGGGAATTGGAGGCAAGGAAGACACAGTGTAAGATTATCAATAAGAGCAGAGGTCTGTGTGTCTAAAGGCTTAGCAGAGGCACACCAAACACCAACAAGAAGTAAAGGGGTGTGATGTGTGGGGGGTCATATGGGTGGCAGAATGAGTGGGAGAAAGACAGAAAGAGAGACAGCGACTGAGAGAAACAGACGAAGAGATGTGCCTCTGAAATGATTGAGAATGAAACCACGTCTGCTGACAATCACATGGGGATTGCATGTCTTTGTGATTAGGTGTGTGTGTGTGTGAGAGAATGAGAGAGAATGAGAGAGAAAGAGAGCGAGAGAGAGAGAGAGAGAGAGAGTGTGTCTTTGCATGTGTAGCCGCACAGCAAGAGCTCACATGGGAAATTTCTCCCGGGGGCTGTTGTTTGTTTCCTAACTGTCAAATCGTATACAGGAAATATTTAAAACATATTCAGACAGACACCTAGTTGGTGAACTATGGAGGTCACACAATCTTCAGGAGTAAACAATGTTTACTATGCCAAAGATTTTATGCAAAGTAGATTATTATTTAGAGTTTGAATGTGTGTCCGGTGTTTTCATTCTTTTGTTTTTTGAGGCAGCAAGTCATTTAAACAAACATTCATGAAACTAATGAATCACTTGTTTGACTGGCAGCCAACAAACTGTCTATCTATCTGTACATGTGGTTCAGATATCAATAGCTTTCTTTATAATAAAGTATAATAAGGTATGGATATGGCATTTATGGCATTCCATAATTTAAGGTTTATTCTGTAGTAATATTTCAATATCAAGATGTTTGGAAAGGTATTCTATAAAACTCATCATATGTGCTTTAATGACAAAACTACTGCAGACACATTAACAACAAACTTAATAACATTACTGCCAACTATCAATATGCAGCAGTATAGCATATTATTTTGCGACATGTCTGTGAGTGGTGAGCTGCCAGATGACATAAGACAACTATTTTTAATCTTTTTTTATTCGATAGAGCAGGTGGAAAATGATGTAAAAGAGAGAGAAGGGAGACTGCTGTCAAAACTCTGCCTACATGGGGCGCACGCTATTCCTGTGCGCTAGAAGTTGCCCCAAAAATTGATGACAATTTTGACAACCAATCTTTTTCAATCCTCTATTTATCAAGCAAAAAGGCAAAACATTTGCTGATTTTGACTCTCAATTTTGACATTTGCTACTTTTTTTGCAACTCATTATCTCGTTTTATTTTTATGAGTTGTATTAACAAATAAAAAAAGGATAAGTAGATTAATCTACAGTGAAGAAGACCATTAATTGTAGCCCCCTGAAACTAAATACATTTACTCAAGTACAATCCTTAAGTACAAATTTTAGGTACTTTAGTATTTTAATTTTATGCCACATCATGCTGTACTGTAATTTGGAGGCAAATACAGTATTCTACTTTTACAAGGATATTTCCAACTCTCCTTGGCAGACTGGAGGCTATTTGAGGATAAAAGAAAGTTGTGATTGGTAGAAAAACACGAGGTAAACTGTGACAAATCCGCTGTCCATGTAAGTCTGTAATGTAGCTTAAGAGAAAGCTGCAATAATTCAAACTTTCACTGCAGCTCTTTTTGCTTGCAGTCCATGTTAGGAAATTTGAATTTACCATCAACTCATTGAAAATTAATGCTATTCAGTTTGTTGCCTAGTGCCCAAATCTAAATGTAGCAGGAGATGAGTCAAATGGTTAGAGGAGAAAGCTGTCTCATCTTCACCGAATGTGCTGCCCTGTAGCTTAGTTATCCTTGAAATGTCACACACACACACACACACACACACACACACACACACACACACACACACACACACACACACACACACACACACACACGTGTTGTTCATTATCATGCCGGGCCATGTAAATATGATAATTAACACTGCAAAAATAGATAATTACCATGACCACCATCAAAGTATCTCAAAGCCATTTTTATCTCAACTGACATGCAAAGAGGAGATGGTGTGTATGTCACGTTTTCAGAGTTGTTTGTGCATGCTTTCACAGGAATCTAAAACTAATAGAGTTTTGTTAAGTTGGTTTCCATTTTAGTACAACATCTGCAGTATTTCACTTTACCATAACTAGGGCTGGGCGATATGGTCTTTGCTCATACACACGCACACACACACAAGGGGCATGTATACCATTGTGATTATTCAAGCCAATTTTGTGGAAATATAAATTGGTTGAAGTTTTTGTAATACAATTTTTTCCACATGCTGTTGCAACAACAAGTAACGTTGTTACTTGTTGTTGCAAAAAGTACAACACCACACCGGATCTAGTTAGACTGGAAACAAAACAACAAGCGAGCCGTACACACTTGTTTGGGCTTGCGAGCCGGCCAAAAAGTAGTAACATTACGTTTTGAGTAGATGGCAAGCGAGAGAAGCCAAAATGGATGCCAATATGATTCTGAATGGAAAGTTTACTTTTTAAAAGTGGTTGGTTGTCACCATTTGGTTGTCACTGGATCCATGACCGAAGTAACCTGTGTGTTTTGTCGTTGTGAACTGAGCTATCATCACAGCACTTCCAGTCTGAAATACAACTTGATGCCAAGCACAAAGCTGATGCCAGAGATGAGATTATTTGCTCCAAGTGAGAATGTTACGTGTAAAACTGAACACTACAATAGACGCTATGTTGATGTTGTTTTTAATTTAAAAAAAACATTTGCACAAAGTAAGCCAATCCACTTTTTTATCATTAAAATGAGAAACAGATAATGTGACAAAATAAAATCAAGGGACATTTAGAATAGATAAAAATGTGTGTGTTATCCCCCTGTCGCCCCCTTTCCTGTCTATCCACTGTCACTAATAAAGGGAAAAGCCCCCCAAAAAAATTAAAAGCCCCTGTCGCTGCCAGGTTGTTGGTGTATCTCTATGGCAAACGCGCGGCAGGAGACCGTTCGGAACTACGGGAGACAAGATGGGAGCGCCGGCGGATGTTAAGGAGAAAACCGATTTTCATTTAAACAAATCAACGAAGACTACATGTTCGTGTAAACCGATAAAATAGATTTATAGCCCAGCCCTAACCATAGCCAATATGACAGCCTGCTAATAGAGATTAGAAACAATGAAACAGTGCCTAATTCCTGTTCAGATACAAACCACACACACTGTTCACAGGTATTTCAAGCTGGAATTAATTTCCACAGTGTCAGCAGTCACCTCTTACCTCGGGGAGAGCTCCATTTCCTCCACGCCTTGTTAGCCAGAACGCTGAACGTTCTGCAGACCCTGCAACACTGTCAACCTCTTTCCAGCTGTCTAAAAATCCCCACCAATCACCTCAAGCATCTCCTGCCAATTTGCTCCTAAATTCAACCCCTGACAAGAAATTTCCAGCCTATTTTACCTCATGTGCCCACAAGAATGAGTAGTGTTGTTGGTGTGGTACTTCTGTCAACCAAGTGAGGGCACTGTTGCATTTCTAAGCTTGTTTTCCCATGCAGGACACCAAGGTGATGAGGTAGGCTACTGTGTTATTCATTGTTGCAGACAGAGCCCCACTGTTTAGGGAGAGTTTTGTCAAAGGTTTGGGCACAATTTTCTGTTCACAAACACTTGCCAAAGACCTTTTAAGGTGCAAGTCAGTATGCCGCCTCACACCAGAAACACAGACAAAAGGAGAGAGAGAGAAGGAGAGACATACTTCCAATTCAGGATGTGTGGGTGCAGCGCTGTAGTCTCCTGAAGCAAATGAATATGACAAGTCTCTGCCGACTCAGTTTGCAGAAAAAATACCAACTCAGACGCCACCAAGCCAAGACTTTGCATCGAAGGTGCAACTCTTCTCCTTTGCTAAAATTACCCATAGACTAGGCAAGGCATTATTCGTGCAGCACCTTTCAACAACAAGGCAATCAAAAGTGCTTTATGTGACAAATAAAGGCATTAAGACAATATATGAAAGAAACAAAAGGCAATACAAAAATATGAACTGAAATTAAAAAAAAGCAAAATAGAAGATTAAAATAGATTGATACAGATTAAACAGTAAAATAAAAACTACAGTGCAGCTACAGTGCAGTGCAAGATATAAAACGGGTAGCAATCACTTTTACTTCCATAGACATCTGCCATTGTAGCAGAAAGAAATAGAAAATGTTGGAAGACAAAAAGGACAGTTATTTTGTTTTAGCATTATATGATCACAAATGTTTAAGTTCAAGAACAATTGTTCAAAGAAAGACTGCTGTAAGGGAAATTCTTTTGCAATCATTATAAAAACAGTCTAATTTCCCCCCTCCAACAGCTCCATAGAGTCTTGAAAAGATCCAATCTGTATTTTTTTTGTGTAGGTGACATTTAGAGTCAAACTTTAGGTGAAGTGTCATTAATAGTGCCCTTTTATAATAGCTTACTTGCTTATTGAAAAACAATTAGCAGCCTTTCAAATAATTATGCTAACATTTAGGCTGAATCTCATTTCTCTATCTTCCCCCTACCCCTTCCCCCTTCCCTTAGTTTTGTGCGTTCACGTGAGGCCTAGTGCTGTCCCAATACTCTTTTTGATTAAGGGCTAGGGGTAAGACGAAGGGGTGTATACCCCTTCAAACCTGGGCAGGATGCAAGCTTACTTGTAAACAAGGGCTACGGTACAACAAGCAACAATGGCTGCCGCAACGACGTGATAGACCAATAAATTTAAGTATTTTTGGCTTACATTTTTTATTTAAAAATTACGACAGGCTTGTTTTGTGGTCTATACAGTCCTGTGCATATATACTTGCTACCAGGTTCTCAACTGAAAGGTTTAAAAAATCGCTAGCTTGCTATTCTAACGCTAATCACTAATTGCTAATCAATAAATTGATTTGCACAACAGTCCGTATTTCTCTGCCTTTGATGGACTGTATACATGTCTACAGTTTTAACTATTAGCAGAGAATTTTGTATGATATCAGTGCACAACACTACTTGCTTTGGAAACAACGATACGTGCTTTACATATCCGTACTGTATCACACAGGAGGCAGGAGGACGTAGCAGCTGGCCAACAGGCATTAGTCAGGTCAGTCTGGTCAGTCATCAGAATAGCTGTAGTTAATTTGTTCGTGTTCGTGTGTCTTTTTTCAGTTTTAAATATTTGAGTGCCTTTTTATGTGTGTGACATGTAAGTAGGGCTGCACGATTATGTCCAAAATGATAATCACGATTATTTTGATCAAAATTTTGATCGCAATTATTCTCACGATTATTTGTTGATTTTAACCAACGTTTCAACGTCTGTATCTTCACTGCGCTGCATTTTTATGAACAATGATATTTTCGCAATGGGTCACATCTCTTATAGGTCCAGCAGCTCCGTCACACATGCCATTACTACACCAACTGAAGTTAGTTGCATCCAATAACTTCTTCTGTGTTCTTTGCCGTGGCGGCCGCGATAGCAGAGTTAACCGCGGAAACACTGGTACAAATACAGGTTTGCCCCTCATACTTAACAATATACAGCTGTGTTAATAACAATTAAAACTGTGGACAAATGTCAGAAGTGTGGACAGAGAGCGGGGGAAAGATTCAACACAGGCAAGGCTTTACAGACGAAATGGGTCATGTTACGCAAAATTAAACCATATCCATATAAACAGCGTTGCAGCGGATGTGAGGACATTAACACCGGTGCATCCTAGAGGAGCTAACAGCTAACGGACGATACTAGCACCAACTAGCACTGGTCTCTGCTGTTGTCTGAAAAACAACAGACGGGACAAAATGTTGCGTTTACTGGTAAACTGGTAAACCTTGAGACATGCGTATAACCAACTGCTATCTGTTGAGTTTTCCTCCCGTTACTCTGTCCTCTGTGACTGTCTACATCTAGAAACTAAGATGCACGGGGTGCAGGGAACAACTCTGACTGGCTCATGAGCAGACGGCTTTACGGAGCGGTAGATGCGATTCGCAAAAAAAAACGGATTGTTCTATGAAATGACGCATTAAAAAATAAATTTAAAAAAATTGCTTGATCACGCAAATTTGATTGTGGGAAGTCAAAATCGTGATCAAGATTAAAATTTGATTCATTGTGCAGCCCTAGATGTAAGTTATGGTTCTAATAGTGGACAATGGTTCTGTAATATAATATATTTTATGTAATCTTTTACTGTGTTATGTTAACTATAGCAATAAAGAACACCAATGACATTCAAAATGGTGATAACTGAAAGATATACAAAACACCATGTGTTTGTATACACATATGTATTTCAAACACACCTAAGTACTACACAGATAACAACATCTGCCTCTCACGCATTCAACATATAGACAGACTTGCAGACGGCATCTTGGAAGTTTGTGATCAATACTGTATGGTGATGTAACCAAGGGGTGTCCCATTTGATTGATTGATTGATTATTTTATTTTCACTACAAATACATTAAGACAGTATTATATATTACACAAAAAGATGTGACGGATGATTGCCGAAAAACCCTCCAAGGGGCTTAATAAGTGGCGATCACCATAAAAACAATATCATTTAACAATTTAAAAAACAATTTATGTTATTATGTAAAAACTAAACTAAACCAAACAAACAATAAAAAAAAAACTAAAAAAAAAAAAAAAACACATTTAATGTGTATGAAACAACTTAAAAATAGATTTAGAGCATAAACCCAAATGGAAAATTCAGAGAACTTAGGAGCAACAATTTGA
>NC_048416.1:22896279-22928830 GCF_013103735.1 Etheostoma cragini
CTTTATATATTTCAGTCAAAAAATGGACAAGTGCCATGCAAGTAGAGTGTTGTTTCCTAAAACCATACTGGTGAGCATTTAAAATATTATTTTTGTCCAGATGTTGGATTAATCTTGTGTAAACAAGATAACCCTTGCCACTTGGTTTCAAGAGCCATGAGAAATTGAACAACTGGTTATTTTTGGTCCCAACAAAACTTAATAATTACCCTTAATAATATCATGTTACAACTGTTATTCCACTATTTGACTAGGTCAATTTATTTCCCCATCATTCAGGACATAAACACTCCATCTCTATTTCTCCAGATCTGCTGACCTCCATTCCACTGTGTGCTCAGATGATACTCATATGGTGATGTACAGTATTACAGAGCACAACGACAGGATACAAGTGTGACACTAATACAAAATTACTTGGCGTGTTCATACAGAATTAAGTGGTGGAAGACGTATGACACTGCGCCAAACTGCCAACCATGTTTAGAGCTGAATTTGTTTTACCAATGCCACGCTAAACCCTTACCCCATCGTCCTGCAGTGTACAGACAGATAGCTGGTGTCATCAATCAGAAAATCCCATGATAGTTATTCCCTTTGTCTCTGAGGGAAGTGATTGGCAAGGTAATGAGTGTGATGTGAGTGACATTGAGAAAGAGGGAGAGAGAAGAAAGGAATAAAGGAAGGAAAATCATTTAGAGTTAGAGCCAAAAATATGTGCAATGAAGCACACAAATGCCACACTAATAGGTTGAATATTTAAGCTTGTAGGTTTCAACTGTATTTAATCTATTCTACAATCAGTATTTAATAGCAGTTGATGCTAGATAACAACACGCTCACTCACTTGAGAGAGATTTGTTGCATGGATTGATTGACACAATCCATGTTCTGTTGTCAACTTCACTGCACAGCAAGATATCATGATTATATTAGCCAACTAAAAGCCAATTGAAATGCCTGTCAAACTGCATAGGATTTAAATGTTTGCCCAGTGACACATTATGAGGTTATCTTATCTGTGCAGTCAAATGTTTTGGAATAAAGCTAAAACAATTAGCTAATTACCCAATTAGTCAATCGAAAGGAATTAAACAGCAACTATTTAGATCATTCTTACAATACAATGCAATTTGCAGGTTCCAGCTTCCTAAATATGATAATGTCCAGCTTTTCTCTGATGTAAATTAAATATATTTGGGGTTTGGACTGTTTGACAAGACAAGACATTTGATTAGATCATCTTGGGCTCTGAGGCATTGCCCAATTTCCCCCCACTTTGTTTTGGACATTTAACAGACTGAACCCTTAATCAACCAGGCTGTACATTGAAAATAATTGGCCAAATAGTAACCAATGAACATAATGTAAGTGGTTAGCATCAACCAATTAAAATATGAAATGAATGTAGGAAAGTATACTTATTACATGAAATGTCTGCCAATGGTGGCACAAAATAAATATTACATTGTAAAAACGACTTCAGTTTGAAAAGAAATCCTTTTCTTTCAAAAGAAAGGAGAGACATTTGCTATGTGTTGCATTGTCTGCTATTTTGGTACAATGGCATTTTAAGATTCAATTTGGTGTTGGAATGAGAGTCAAAGCTAAAATGGCAGCATCAAAATTACACTGGCAAGTCATGAGCTGAGACTCTGCAGCTGTGTCCTAAATCTCCCTAGCAACCACAGATGGCATTGTCACGAAGGTTGACGAGCTGTGGACAAATAAAGGTTTAACAAGTAACAGCTAGGCAAGGAAAAAGATGCAATGTAGGTGCATTTGTTTGAATATAGCTACTGGCACTATCTTTAGTGTGAGGTAATTTTGCTCCACATCTGCAACAAAGCACTATGAAGGGCTGGAATATTATTTTAATATAATATTCTTATTAAAAGTATTAAAATGACCCTTCTCCATTAAAAAATAGCATAGAAATGAACCATAGTCAACTGTATTCATTCTGTTTAACTGTAGGCTACATTATAAGAGCTGGCTGCCATCATTTCCCAAGAGGTGGAAACTTTAAATATGGCTTCCAGCAGTGTTATTAACACAGGGACTTAGAATTGGGTCTTCCTGTTGAAGGGCAAGCTCCCTGCTAGTTGGGTTAGGGTTATGGGTTACTAAACTGCGGCTCAAGTTTTTACATGTTGCTGTTTTTAACCATACAATGTATAACTGCATTGTACAGATAAAAGGATTTAGCTAATTATCCAATTAGTCAATCTAAAGAAATTAAACAGCAACTATTTAGATCATTCTCAATGGAATTTGCAGGTTCCAGCTTCTCAAATATGATAATGTCCAGCTTTTGTCTGATGTAAATTGAATATATTTGGGGTTTGGACTGTTTGACAAGACAAGACATTTGATTAGATCATCTTGATGACAGTGAACAGCATTTCATTGTCTGGCTTTGGCTTTCCTTTTAGACAAAACTGTGGTTCATCATCGTGAGGTGTACAGTGAGATCCGTTGTAGGGCTGCAGCTATAGATTATTATTAGTAATCAAGTGTTCTATTGATTATTCCTTTGATTAATCACGTAATTTGATAAGATATACTTTTGTTTTATTGATGAACAATAATATACAATAGTTTGATTTCATTTTTGAAGAAAAAACATTTGTATTGCCTACATTTCTTACAATATCATCTCTCAAAAAAGTAAATATATGAAGTGCATTTAAGTGCAATATTACACTGTATTTAAAGAAAACGTTTTCTGAAATGCAATAACCTTAAACTAAGGAATACATTAAATATACATAAACATTACCTTAAGTTGTGCAACTTAACTTTCAGAACTACAAGTTTCAACCTGACTGATCTATATGGGCTTATATGTCATAATTAACCTATTTTCATTTATATATTTGATTACAATGTCACACAGCTCTGTTTCACTTATGCTAGTAGAGCGTTGATCCATAAAGAGGGAGAGTGAAAGAAAACGGTGCGCAACCTTCAGCTGTTTTTCCATAGGGATAGTCAACAAGTTGGCTCTTTAGATCAAATTGTGGTCACAACTACATATTTTATTGTCTTTTTTTTTTTTGGTAGTTGTTGTGTTTGGTTTAGTTTCATCGTCCATACCACTCTGTGATTTACTTTTGGTCGGGTCCGCTTCGTGGAATGGGTGATTAAGTTAGACTCAATGTTTTCTGACAACGTTAAAGCTAATGCATTGGCGTTGTGCTATAACTGTGGTAAGCTAGTTCGATTTTGCAGTAGACACATTGTACAGAGTTTTTGTTTCAATTAAGTTTGAACCAATTCCCAACTTTGGACAGTTTCTGTCGTTTTCTCCCGCCTGTCTCTTCGCTTAGTCCCTCACTATTTACGCTCTCTCTCCATTTCGTAATCTGCGCTGACGCCGTTACTCTTCAGGGCATGTGTCGCTAGCAGCGTCGTCACTAACCAATGTGAGGCGTGTGCAGATGTGAGGTGCGCATGCTCAGATTTAAACTGTTTACACCTTACTGTGTCATACTGAAATTTGTGAAATCCATAAAATCACAAACGTTTGTCATTACAAACAATAACAGAAGATGAAAATCATTTCAAAAAGGTTTTAGCTGTCTATGATTGTTTGATTGCTAACGTTAGCTCAAAACACCCTTCAGGTGACAGCCTTTGTTGTGTTTGATTACTAGCTTCAACTTGGAGCCAGGAGTGAATGAACTTCGTTAAATAGGTCAATTTTTACTGTATTGACATTACAGAAGTCTCTTGTCAGCATCTTGTATGCATGCGCGACTCACATCTGCACTTGACTCACATCAGGTAGTGACAGGTGTGCAACAGTAATAATCAGTGCGGAAACCCTGTGAGCAATACAACATTGGTAATATTGATTGAACAAAGCTTCAATGCCAAATCATTTTGCATCAAGTATTTTTTAGTAATTAAATTATTTGAGTTACTCGAGAAATTGTTCCAACCCTAATCCATTGTGTTGAAGCATAATACATAGCATGATTATATTCACATTTATGTGTCTAGTGTATGAGTGGTTCTTTAAATATATACCATGACAAAGTTCTTAGCTTCCAAGATGACTTACTGATAAGCAATTGCCGTTTTTCTTCTTTTTAATAGCAACATATTATTTTTAATAGAAGTTAACACAATTGTATTCCTTTTAGTGTCCGATAAAGAGACACCATTTTATTCATATTTCTATCATTTATAATCATGTTTCATTCACTTTTTAACTTTTTTTTATTTTTTATTTGGATGGCTAAGATCAAATTTGATTTTTCTTTATGATTCACAACAACTTCGGCTTTAAAATTCGGGAGTAGCCAGACCCACATGACGCGTTCGTCATTTCCGGTTTTTATTTTTTGGGCAACAATACAGACTGTCTTGCGCACGTGTAGAGCATATTCTCAAGTTGGCATCGCTTTGGTGTGTTCTGAGCCAAATGATCAGTCCGACTGCCTTTTCTGCAATTTTTGTGCTGATCTGAAAATGTAACCAATCAGTGACTCAAAACCGGGATCTGAACTGTGAGTTTTATGATCCGTTGCACCCCTAGTTCTGTTAAGAATAAGAATTCCCTTTTGTCTTGACTTTCCGCCAAATAATATAAAAGTATTGATAATGGTATTGATAAAGACTCGGATGGTTAAGCAGTCTCAATGTATCAATATCAATAAAATTAACAATTCCCATCCACACAATGGGATTCAGCCTTGTGAGTGAGTGACTCACGGCTTGACATTATGCATACTCAACTGACTGCTACAGTTCATCTTTATTTTATAGACCTGAACCCGCAAGCAGTAGCAGTGGCTGAAGGGGCGGTTTTTGTAAACAATCTAATGTCAGTAATACAACCACTGGCACTATTAATAATAATCACTACTACTAATAAAAGTGACGAATAAAACAACAACTATGAACTAAGATGCAAATTAAGTCTATTCTCCTGCACATATAGGTGGGTGTAATGTTTTTTTTTACTGCTATGAGCAGAACTCATTACTCAACAATATTTCCATTTTTGTGCTTCAATGAGCTGAAAACTGACTAAGAGTCATGCATCAAGACAGGTCTTTAGATAAGCACACATTTATATACGAAAACTCAAATGTTTAGGCAGTACGGTCAGCAGCTATAACAATTCATTCTTGTAAACAACACCACAAACAGGCAAAGAAAATAAAAGCATTAACTCTATGTCAACAACCAAATAATTAACACAAGTGTACATAGTATTTAGGCTGAACAATCCCTCCCTTTAGCTGCTAAAGGCTCTACTAGTTAGACGCTAACTGTATCCGTCTGCTGTTTGGTGCTCAGCAGGTATTTGATTACAGCCAATTTAAAAGAAATTGGTTTTTGGTTAATAAAGACTGGACAAGCACTTGTCAGTGCTCTATGGTGCTCAAACTATGTAATGCCTCATTGTTTCTTAACTAAATAAAATAAATATTTGGCAAGTTTGTAGGGATGCACAATATAGCCTTTCGACAAGCATATAAAAAAGACAAAAATATGCTTGTCGAAAGGCTGTACAGTATGTTTACTGTACATTGGCAAGATAAGAAAATATGGGCTGAGGTCAACAACCCATATTATTAACAAGGCATGTTTCACGCCAACAGATCTTACAGTCTTCAAAATGAAATGTGTGCTCTACATAGATGATCTGCCTGTTTTTATGGTTCAAAGCCAAGTTGCCAGTCAGTGTCAATTTCCTTTCCTGTGGTGCATATAAACACTACCAGGTTTTAATTTGTTTCAAAAACATTAAAAAAAAACACAAGACAAGCTTAGGAGGAGCTAGGCTTGTCCTTCAAGCACCCTAAGCCCCTCTTGCACCATCATCCCAGTGGTACTTTGGGAAAGACAGACTTCTACAGATATAAAGCAGTAGCTGTAACAACATAATAGCTGTAATATACTTTCAGTAGTAGCAGCAGGGTACTTTATAAGTTACTATAAGTTAAGTGGATCTAGGACATAAGCAGACAAAGCATCAATGTGGCACTGTTACAACTTGTTTTACCTGCACTTCTTAGACAATAAATGACAGAAAAGGGCATGTTGTCAAGGACTTTTGTCTGAGGCACATTACCAATAAAAGGCTTTGGCATTTTAATTAAACCATCCAAAGCTATTATTTTCATTGTCAACAATTTCTCCTGGAAACAATAGGGATCCTGTTTGACACTTCTTAAATGTACTCCAGAGGTACAGCTGTCATCTCTGCTGACAAGAACAATCCTTTCGATTTCAATTGAGGCAATAACCCATACGTTCACTCAACATATCATTCACCAGAATCCACTCACTGTAATTTTCATGCACATTAAATGTCTTGGTGACATTTCTGACATACTGACAGTTTGAATACTGACACATACTGAGTTACGCAGTACTGTACATAGAGTACAAACTGACTCACATACTTGTAATGCTAATGCAACAACACAAAGTCCTCACATAGGCTATGGCGCAAAGGCACTGTGACATATTCTGTGAAAATATCGGCGATAGACGTCACTCTCCCAACATACAGAAAGGAAACAAATTCATGCAGTTTCTTATTTTTCTCCTTCTATATTCAAGATGGATATATAATGCACAGGGCTGACACTCCACTGCTTGAAAAAATACACAGTGATGGAGCCTGAATGTGGATTCACTTTGAACTTTAGGCAACGTGCCGGACCTGTAAATATAAACTAGGTTAGAGTACAGCACATGCCTCCTGGCTAAAACACCGTAAATACCGCTGCCTACAAGCCTGGGAGGATGAAGGTCAGCAGGTTGCACAGTAGGATGACACGCTACTACTCTAGTAGTTGTTTCCTTTTATACTCTTTGTGTAACACTGAGTGTTTGATTTTTAACGTTTTAACCATTCCGTGTACAAATGTGATACAGCATAATGTTTTTTTCCAATTTTTCTGGGATGAAAAATTACGGCATTTTAAGCGCTTCCTACTATTCTAAGCCAAGGAAGTGTGTCTGTCAATTGGGTACAGAGTTCCGTGTGAGCTATCTAACGTTAGCTACTCCGCTTTGCTGTGAAGCAATCTCTGGCTATGTGAGTTAAGCGTCTAGCAACATTATTGTGGATGCTGTGGTCTCAGCCTGGCAACCGACGTGAACTTTGAGTCTGGGGAGGAGGGGGCGGGGGAGACGACTCTCTCCAGTATTTTGAATTTGTACTGCAATAACTATTTTAAACACTAGCTCTCAGTATTACCTATTGCACCTTTAATATAATCATTATTTTATAAGTTTCATATTTTTGGGTCACATTTTGCAGTCACTGGAGTAGAAAAGGTTGCAGAAAATGATTTTGGCACCAATGTAGACTGCAACAAAACCTCAAAATGTCTGCAAGCTAGTGGTCTATTTTGTTTGAATCTGCCATTAAAGATTTGCAAGCTCGTTTTTGTCCTTGGTGGAAGACATTGGTGAATCTGCTCCACAAACTTTCCTGCTTCCACCCACACCATCTTTCAGTTGTATTCCCTTTCTCAGCGGGTGGAAGGATCAACACAGGCTGGGAAGGATAATCCCCATTGTGCCAATCTGAGAGACTAGCCTCTGGGATACGACAAAATGTACTCGCTGAAAAGGTTTGATTTGCTGTCTTATCATGAACCCCTGACCACAAAAACATAAACAAACTGGCTTTTAGTTATCTTGCCATTCAGAATGGCCTAACCCCACCAAAGGAGCCATGATCCAAATTGAAATGGACAACCTTAGGCCTGAAAAGAGCTGAGTCATTTGACTATGGCCCATAAATTCCCTCACGGTTTCAACATTACACACAAGCTTGCCTTCAGGAATAGCAAAATGCTTTAGAGAAGAGTGAAGCATTTATTACACCCAATTAGTGTGTAGATTTGATTTTGGTGGATAAGGACAAGAACTGAAAACATTCAGGTTTGAACTTATGTGTGTGCATACGTTTAGTAAGAATGCAAGCTGAATAACTGTCATATTTATACAAGTATGTTTCTTAGTATGATTGAATACCAGCCTTGGGCGGATAAGCACGACTATTTCTTACTTTGTGATGATGTTATTCATAAATTCAGTAGTCTTGCTTATTTTGCATTAATTAACACATGCACAAAACCCGCACTACCACAAATTATTCCTGACCTAAAAATAAGAACAGACTGTAATTTTGCTTTTGGCACCATGCAGAAAACTAGTCTGCATTGCATCTCTAAACATGGCCAAGTGTAAGCGCTCATCACGTTGGTTCTTAACAACACTCAATTAAGGAGAGGGGCTTTGTTCTTTCTTCTTTACAACAATTCAGGGGGTCTTTGCAGGGGCCCTGGGATGTTCACAACCTCATACATGCTGCCCTTTTGGCAGAGTCAGCGGGCAGATTTTCATGTTTGTCTGTTGTCACCAGAATAGAGCGCAGTCTGCTTTGCTTTTTATTGTATGATTCTGTAAAGAAAAAATATGACTTTGTTCTCGCAGCCTCATACAAAGACACATTTAGAAATATATGTATTTATTTGTTAGCGTTTTAGTAAGGCAGAATTTCCAAATCCTCACCCCTTTGTACTGATATGTACTCCACAGTCAACCTCCATTTGACTTTTAATTTCAGCCTTTTTTCTACCCTTTCCTATTCGTCTGCAATAATCTATGTGCCTCACAGTAAGTATAATCATTACTAGTTATACTAGAGAGAAACTTCTAGTTTTGCACCATCACAATTTGCCCTGGCACCCCCTCTGCTTGTTTCTTTTAATTTGCAGAAGGTACAGGACAGAAGGAAAACAATCCCTGTGTTCTCATCAGTGGCCATTTCTTTAATTAAAAAAAGGTTTTTTCTTTAGTGAATGTGCACTTAGGTAATAAAAGAGAAAAAACAGAGACCACCAAAGTATGCTGACATGTGTGCTACTTCATCTTTGCCTCCAATTTGTTTGACGTCTCTTATGCAAAGTGCACCCTGGGATTGAGCTGTTTCATTTACAGTACAGTACAGTACATTTGTGTACAAAGTTCTAATGTGTGGCTGTGCACCTAAAACTCAAATCCAACTATGTTGTGCTTGGTAGAAAAAAATAAATGTTTTTGAGCTAGACTTTGCCATGTAGAAAATTAACAGGAAGCTGCTGGGAGGCCCACGGGATGACAATTGTTTAGAGAGTTTTGAAGATTTTTGACTTGTTGACTGAGAAAGACAATCCCTGCCGGACTGACTGTTGAGAAACCACTTTTGCTGCCAATCCCACATGCCAGCCAGTCATTTGACCACCATGACATCCTACTAAAAATCAATGGCCACAAAAAACAATTTCTGGCACAAATTTCTTTTCCTACTAGTGGATAAATCACATTCACTATATAAAAAAAAGAAGCATTTTGTCTACCCATTTTCCCAGAGGTGACAACACCTAGAGTTTGCAGTAAGTATAGGGTTTGCTGTAAACTAGGGCTGAACAATATTGTGTTTTAGCATTGACACTGCGGTGTGCGCATGCGCAATAGTTACATTGGGAAGTGAAGCTCTCCGTGTGTAGAAAAGTACCGTAGGCAGTAGCTGACGCTGACACCGTGATGCGCATAGTTTTTGATGGGTAGTCAGAGAAGCTACAGTAGTCAGTGTTTTATGTTTGCTGCAAATAAGAACTAAATCACCTGATTAATGCAACATAATCACAACGTCTCCCGGCCATTTTCCCAGGCAGAAAGCTGCTAACAGCCAGGCTAAAGCTCATGTAGTTAGCCTAAAGAAACAAGGGGTCCGACCGTCTCAACTAACGTTACGGTTCAAGGCAGCAACACTGGAAACGTAACACTAATATACTACAGAAGTCTGTGTCTGATCTAAGGGAATTTCCACTGATTTTAATTGGTCTTGGATACACAGTGTTTGTTGCTAGTGCGCATGGCATGCAGGTCCGATCAATTCATCACACAAACAAGCTAGCCCTGCTAAAACCTGGAATTTAGAGGAGGCAACATGCAGTCATTATCATATACTTTAGCCTGGAATAATAGGATTATATAAATACAATGGTGTCATGCTAGTCAACCAGCGTATTTCTACATAATTCCATCACTAAAATCACTTTAGAAGAGTAACGTTATTCATAGCGCTGACTTGCTTTGGTGTTTGTAAAGCATTAAAGGTTAACAAAGAATGGTTACTTTTTCATTTTCTTCTTCTATGTAGATGCACTCCCCTGCAAAATCATCGCAGTTGTAGAGAATTATTTATTATTTCCAAATAGAGCTATTTAAAGAGAGCTAATTTTAAAAATTACTGTTTTCATATCACAATATATATCACAGGGGGAAAAAATATCGCAATGTCAGTTTTTCCCAATATCATGCAGGCCTACATAAAACCCAATATCCAGGCAGAAAGAGTTTTTCCAGTTTCAACAAGGGAGATCCAATAAGTTTCTCTTGGTTATAATATACAGAACAGTGGTACATCATGCAGGGAGGAATACATTTACCAGAACATACAGCATTATTCAATCACTTATTTGAATCCTGCAGATAAGCACCCTCAAAAGAGACATGTCAATTATGTTCAGGCTAAGACACTGGTCACTATAAGTGTTTTGTGCCTCACTGTGGATAATGTAAATGCGATAATGCAAGAGACAATCTGAAACCAGCATATTTTCAGTCGGAGATCAGGTATCCCTTATTCAGGTGATGATTGGATTTGTGACAGGCTCTCCTCTTAGGTAAAAGGAGTGTAATTATGGGCTTGACCTTTAGGGGCATTTTCAGAATCAAATCCTCTTAACAGCACTCAAAAATGAGAATAAAATCTGGGATTGCACATTTCTCTTCTATTTCCTGGGGTTAACTCATCTTGTGCTGGTGTACAATGGCACATCAAGAGTTTTTTTTTTTCAAAATCTAACCACGTTATTTAGATGTTTTTGTCTCTGGGATTTGGAGATACAAAAAGAATTGAGACAGTCTTGAAAATGTATTAGGATTATGAAACAATTTGGCATCTTTTGGAGCAAATACATTCATTAGAAGGTACTTGGAATCAATGGGCAACTATCATATCAACCTTGACCTTATTTTCCTATGTTTTTGTAAGAGACTGGTAGGAACAACAATCTTTGAAATTGGTCCAGTATTACAGTGGGGCTCGAAAGTTTGGGCACCCCAGGTAAAAATTTGTATTAATGTGCATAAAGAAAACAAGAAATGATGGTAAAATCTCCAAAAGGCATCAAATGACAGGTTAGTATAATATGTCACAAAAAGTTAGATTTTTATTTCCGTCAATTACACTTTCAAAATAACAGAAAACTAAAAAATGCCGTTTGCAAAAGTTTGGGCACTTTGCAGAGTTTCTAGCATGCACCGCCCTCTTTGGAAAGCTGAGATCTGACAGCGTCATGCATTGTTCTCAATCATCGTCTGGAAAGATCAGGTGATGTCTGGAAAGAACAGGTCATCTGACCTTGCCCCAACAATCAGCACCATGGCTTCTTTTTAGCAGTTGTGTAGACAACTGAAACTGAAACAAAGCTACCACTCCTTTTTTCCAAATGACTTGAACAGGCTGTCATTTGCACAATTTCCCAAATAATCACTGGGACCAAAAGGATATTTGAGTCAGGTATGGCTGCAGCCTGCAGACCTCCCGTTTCATGCCCTCCCGGCTACGTGCTGTCCCCAACCTTCAACGTTTCAAAATAAAAGCTTGAGTCTGGTCTATGTTTTCGTACATTGGTGTTTTGGATGTTTTTACTAAACAGTACTGAAATCATGCTAATGAATACAAATATGTTTTCAGCAAATGTCTTCCAACACGATGGAACTAGTAAAGCGGTTTAGTGTTTATAAGTGCGGGCGAAATTTATTCAGTTTGGGAAGTCGCACAGTCTCTGGCTGACTAAGCAGGGAGGGACCCATCTGCTGGTGATAGGGGCCGAGACTGAGAGCTACATGGACCTACATGGAAAAATATGCACCAAACAAGCCATTTATGTAAATTGGACAAAATTGGAGCTTGATGCCAATTGTGACAATTTCTAAGACTGCTGTAGATTTAAAAGTATTGTATATCAGTGTTACAAAGTTGTTGCAGTGTTGTTCATTGCTTTGACTGAGACAATTTGTGCAAGAAGCGGAGCCCATCAAACTGGATGTTCAAGAGAGATGCTCGACTGAGTGACGGTTTATTGTTTCTGACAACACAGGGCTTGAATAGTCCATTGTCACGGTGCACTATTTACTGGAAAGTCAGGCATGCCATTTCTAGTGTACTGTGATTGGATTTGGTAGCACTAGTCAGACCAAATGTAAATAAACTTCCACAGAGCATCCCATGTTTTATCATGTAAATGTACTTAAATCAAATAAGACTGGTACCTTTGCACCAGCAGTTGCTACAATAGTGATACCAAAATCAATGCAGGCAAGTATTTTCAGTTATTAGAGAAAGATGAAATTGTATATTTGCATGCAGAGAGCACTTGACTCTAAGAGGCAGTCAGACATCATTTAAGTGTACACTGTCCCTTTCTTTAACAGCCTCTTTTCTGGGGGCCCTGTTGACAGCGGTCACTGTCCTCCCAGGACACAACGCTCACTTCCTGCGTGACTGATTCTGAGCCGCGGCTCTGCACAGAAAGCTGTTTGGATAACTGTCAGCTCTCCCTCTCTGTCATTGGCATCAAAGATGAAGGGTCATTTTTCTCAATCTCACCATGACTCCCCTCAAGACGTATGCCTCCAAAATGCAGAGGGATGGCTTCCTTGCCTCCCACCCACCAGCTTGTAAAAGACGGCTCATTTTTGAGTGACAGTCAATCCAGCGTTTTGTATTTTTGTATGGTGGACTCATTCTGTACAATGGAGTTTGTGTTGAATAAAGTTCAGAAGCATCAAAACCATGTTCTTGTATGTGTCCCAATATTATTATATGATGAAGAGTTTAACCCCAAATGTATTAAATGGCAGAATACATACATAATTTTATTTTACATGTGCACCAAAAACATGACAGTTTTGTAACGTAGTTAGTTTATTCCTGCTATGCCTTAATGTACTTAAACACTTCAACATGAAATACCATCAGCAGAGCAGACATTGAGGATTTCATAGCTGTGCCCGCTGGCTTGTGAATATACTGAAACTTGTCTCCAACCAACATGGAGTTACAGAGCGCACTACACAATGCCAAATATTATAGCAGCTTCCTCTCCTCCAGTAGCCTCCATTCATCATCCTCAGCCAGAGGACTCCTAAGCATCACTCCCTTTGGGTGAGAGATTGATGGTGACCTCAACTCAGTTTATCGAGCGTCCACCTACTCTTCTTGTCTAGCGAGCACTAACCATGCAGCCTCACTCTCCTCTGGTCAACCTACTTCCCCTGCAGACAGATTTCTGTTGCTTCGACAGGTACCCTGGACCAAGATGATATGAAGAAGAGATGTCAGCTCCTTATAATTCCCAGGATGCACTGTGTGACTGTCAGCCCCTGACAGATGCAGTTATGGGACCATGTCTGATATACTCTGGTGACCTGTTTGTCTAAAAAAAACGTCATTTCAAGGTCCTAGTCCCTCTATCAAAGCACTGAGTGGACCAAAGGTTGAAAACTTCAATTATGGCTTTTAGAACAATTTATACTTTGCCAAAAATGCATACTGTACACAACACATTCACCAACATAGACATACTTAAATCTCATGACATATTGCTTAATTTGGCATTCATCACATATTTGCAGTCACCTGAAAAAGCATGACACCCTACCACTCTTGTAGTTGAAGTATAAATTGTTACACACACCTCAAACAATCACACAACACAGTCTTGCTGACAAGGGATGATTGATTTTTAAATAGAGACATTATTGATCCTTATCCAGGATGTAAATGAAAGCCTCCTCGACATAGCTCCTGACAGCCTGCGCCTGTTCTATTAGGGAGATGAGAGGGAACGTGTGGGAAAATGAAGGCCATCTGTCTTGATGGTGCTATGTCCTCTGTATGCTGTGTCTGATGTAAACAACTCCATTTTTCAAGATATGACAAACCTTGGACTAGAGCCCGACCGATAAAGGATTTTTAAAATCAATTCCGATACAAATATTTGGTTATTTAAAAATCCAATATATGTTTTTTTAAATCCAAAAAACGCGTAACAAAACATAAACAGATTTCCCTAACATTAGTTATTTGTAGTTATTTATGAATTCTCACTAAAACAATGATAATTTTTGTTTTAGTGTCACAACAGAACAGAGGAACATTAAAATATATTAAAGTTCTGATAAATTAAAAGGTATAAAAATTCAAATTTATGAAAATATGAAACTTACAGTTCTTCGAACAAAAACACAAAAAAAAAGAGTAGAGTGCCCTCTGATGGACAGACTATGCAAAATCAACAGTCATAACATGAGTGACCCTCCCATACGGGAAATACCTAATATAGATAGAAATAGATAATATCGACCCGCCGATACATTGGTCGGGCTCTACCTTGGACTGTCATAAGATTCACCAACACCCACCGAAACCCCCAGCTTCCATGAAGCAAAACCCAGCAACGTCTGACTGATTTGTGCTAAGTCAAATCTTTTTGAAGACACAACTACATGCATCTTTTCTGCACTGATTGCTCTTAGGTAACAAAGGTTCCAAAGGTGGGTGGAGTCTGACTCCATAAATTACAGTGGCAAGGTAAAATGCTTGACTTAAAGTGTATGCTCAGTTAATAATATCCTATATCAGAGCGGCAAGACTGAGCATATGCCCTTATTATCTATCCCACTTGGGGCACAAGGACAACTCCTCCTTCAGACACATGCTGCCAGCATTCAACCCTATCTGCTCTATCAAGTGCCCACTCACTCAGTCAACGGTCCACCCAGTCAGGTTAGGAAAACATAAATAGAATTAATAGATATTCTATTCTAAAAGAGGTTGACTACAAAGCAATGCCAACTATCCCAACAGGAAGTGGAGTTATTTAAAAATAAGCCAGTAAAAACAGAAGTTCAAGTATTATTAGCATGAACTGCCAGATAAAACACACCTTGTGGAGCAATAACACATGACGGGAAGTAGAGCTGTTATAGCAATATGGATTTAAAAATGCCTCCAATTATGCCTAAAATGTTGGTATTGGTATTTGTTCATGTTTCACAGGGTTTAACCTGAGCCAGGCCATACATGATAGCAACCATCTCACATATATACAGGGATAGTACAGCCATTTAAAAAAAAATTATAATTTTTTTAGCACTGGTATCCGATTGGTACACACTGTGGGTCAATATGCAAGTTCAGCATTTGGAATCAGAAAGAAAAAATTGGTATTCAAGCATCTTTAAGGGAAAGGCTAATAATCTAATGAAACACAATAGAACCCAAAGCTTCACTAACTACTTCCCTATGACCAGATCAGCAACTATGTTTATTTGAGTCAGACCTATAAATACACTGTACCTCCAGCAACGTCATCAGTTGGTATGACCCACAATTTCCACAGGTTGCAGAACGGCTGCGAATTGGCTCCGCTGCGTGTCTGCTCCGTGCTCCGCCATCCGTCAACCAGGTCCGGATTTGTTGCAGAACGGCTGCGGCCATGACTGACAGCTAAAATTACGAGGACCCACGAGATCTCACAAATTCAAGTAGCATAGCGCCACAACACCAACAACAGTTTGTGGAGTAGATGGGAAACAACACTGTGCTGTTTTCAAGGTGTAGTGCAGTGAGATCTGATCCGCCATGAGCACGCTCTATTTTATTCTGAAAAATAACCAGATGTTTTATTTTGTTTCTGTGCTCAACTTACTGCCCCACACTCTGCGGCGTGTGCTGAATTGTTGCAGAGCTTTCCGGCGTCCGCCAAAAATAGAAGCTCTGCGTATCTGCTCCGGAGCTGGGACGGAGTCTGAATGCAACCGTTCTGCAGTCAGTGGAAATACACACATTGACTTTAATGGAAACCTAATGACTACGCCGGCTAACTGCAATGTTTCACTTTCATTGGCGTAAGTACTGCAAACATCACAGTTTTTCACATATTGGTACACTGAAGCAATCAATAAATACCCTGACTTGGACTTCACAACTAACTGCTCGACAGCAGAGAAGAAATTAGGATAATTTAAGGGACAATAAACTATAGTTTTATGTTACATTTATTCACCTCTCCAGATGGAAGAAGTTAAATCTTGATTTCCTGAACAAAAAGCATTCAAGCATTTTTGAAATTAAACAGTTTTATGATTACGACACATGCCAATATGGACACATTTTATGTGGTGCTTAATGTACTGATGCTGACTTCAAGGATTATTTATACGCTGGCATCCAAGCACAGTGTTTTCCTTTTGTTATAACCTAAAACCCATAAACAATGAAAATGGGCCCTGAAATGTTTTCAGCTATCTTTAGCGATGTGCTGTGGGTGAGACTATGTGTTAATTATCTCTGGAAGTAATTACATACATTTTTTAAATAAGACAATAATAGAATTTCTTTTTTTATTTATTAAATCACAATGTTGTCACTGTAGAGTCACTTTAGTATGATGGTTACTTGTGAGTTGGGTGTAATTTTAAGCCATTTCAATAACTTTAACTTTAAGTAAAACTACAGAATGTTAGATTGATAGTTTTAGTTAGAGAGTTTCCAATGCTCACAGTCAATCAGACAGAATGCTCCCAGATGGTTTATGAGTATATGTATTAACTACTTGCATGGGTCGGCCAACACATTTGAATAAATGGGGACATCTGCAGCAACTCAAAGCTCTATTATGGCTGTGATGTCCCATCAGTAAGGACAAGGGAGCTAGTTTATAGTATAGGTTTGTGTTAACTGTTAACTGTACTCACTGGACTCTGTCTCCCTGTCTGTCACAGCATATTAAAAAAAAATTTTAAACATAGGTGTATATATATATATATATATATATATATATATATATATATATATATATATATATATATATATATATATATAGAGAGAGAGAGCTGCTAGTCCAACCTTTTTTATATAGAATCAGTGTCTCCAAAAAAAAAAAGAGGATGCCTGCAATGCTTTCAGTCAGTGCACTTAAAAAATGCCAATGACCTTGCATTGTCACACTATCTAAATGCTTAAAATGTAAAAGGTGTACCTTTGAAATACTGCTGTAAATCCCTACAGCAATGCAATTAGTGACAGTTCATTATAAAACACATTTTCACAAATAGCAGAGCTGCGGGTTTGCCTCATGAACTGAGGCTGTCTTCCCTTTGGTAGGGCAGTAACTGTAAACCTACTGCCATTAAGAGGGTATTTGTTGAACAATTTCTATCTTACTTGTGTGACAATGAAACAATTTCTTCTCTCACAAGTACTGGAAGTGTTTGTATTATACAAATCGGTTGACATCCTATTTAATAACTTCACTCTCTAACTCCTCTCTAGATTGGATGGCCTATTTTTGAGCATGCAACATTCATACTCCTCCCCTCAAAAACATGTGATACAATCACATAGCCGCAAGCATGTTTTAATGAGTTGCTGAACAAAAATAACTCTTTTTGCTCTCCATGGTGTGTATACATTTATTAAGGGGAAATAATAAATTGTCTTGACTTGGTTTAGCTAGCGCTCTGTCTCACTATCGTCTTTCTCAGATACACGAAGGCCTATAGCCTACCAACAAAAGTTTATATCCGGCTTTGAATCCTGCTAACCTATAAAGGAAAACACCTCATCTGCTATTCAGACACAAGCATGTAAATGCGGAGCTTCCTTTCCACACTGGCTCTCTGTTGCGATTAATCAAGGGGGTTTGCGCAACTCGCAGATAGAACTTTTGACGCATGGAAAGATCACACACTTTTGATCGCCCCAGTGATGGTGAATGTAAACTCCCATGTTATAAACAACTGCACCGAAACATATCAATGCAAAACCCCAATGCATAAATCTCTGTAACGCTCTCCATCTCTGTAGCTTCTGGGAATCCACATCCACAACAATTGCAGGCTTGTTGTTCTGTGTTGGTTAGTTCTATAGATTCGTTATCCATGTCTATCTCTTGATCCTCCTCTTGCTCGTTTGTTCATTGTCCTCCTCATATTCCTCACTGTCTTGTCTTTCTCCCTGGTGTGCTGGCTCAGATGTGTCGCTAACACTAGTGATAGCCAAATGAAGCTTCATAAACCAGTGTTTTCATTTTCAGAGCCCACTAGATGGCGCTCTCTGTTCAACAAAGTGTTGAGAATACATTGAATTGCAATGCCATAGGCCTTTCTCTTAAAACCAGGAGCGCCATTTAGTGGTCTCAGAAAATAAAGACACTGGTTCACAAAGCTTCATTTGGCCACCACTAGTGCCAGCAGTATTAACGTTATAGGTAGCTGAAGCTGCACTTGATTTTAAAAACAAATCAGAAAATTTGCGTAAGCCAACAGAGCTCTCTTATATTTCTCTCTTTTTTCTCCACGCCCCCCCCCCCCTGTGTTGCTTGATGCCTCAATTCATTTTTTCTTGCCAAGAACAGCTTCTGACTTACATCCTCTAATTCCAAAAACCATGCTGACGCAGTCTACTCGATTCTGTCTTGAAATTCAAAAACTGAATGTACGTTTTTTGAACCAATGACATGAATAAGTAAATTAGCTACAAAACAATGCAGAGTTGCAGACTGATGTAAAAGTGCATGACTGTAGAGGGTAACCATGACTGGTATTAAATGAATAAATACTGATCAGATTTCTATCAGTTGGCCAGAGAAAATTATTATTGACGCTTGAAAGGGGGCTGAGAGAAAAGATATGGGTCTCCATTTACAATTAAGGGGCCGCATGGCTGTGACAATCATGGTGCTCTCTGATTGGCCGGCCGGCCCAAACGGATCAAAAGGCATCTGCCCAAATTCTGGCATCTTCCCAAATTCCAGATTACCAGTCCATCACTGGCAGCGCAATATAGTTTTACTGCTTCAGCAGCAATATTGCTTAGTGTCTAAATGAGGAATAGCCAAATGTTTTCACATCTAGGAAACCAATTTAGATACACATACGCAAAGACCCTCATTTTATTAGCATTTTTTTCCAAAGCATCCCATCTGAAATGATCTTCGTCAAAGTTTTGGTACAGAATTATTTAACTTTGTTTGTACAGAAATATTTAACGGTGTGCAGTGTGCAGGGAGTATGCAATGATCTGGGCAGTCAAACTTGGGATTTTAATAATCAATAATACTTTTGCATGATCATTAACATCATTTTAGGTTAATGGAATAATTTCTTTTTTAAATCAACTGCTTTTTATTTTGGTTGGTAGCATTAGAATCGCTTCGAAAACCCCTAATATAAATGTCCATTTACATACATACTTACTACAAAATTCTATAAAACATTTAGCAGATTCCAGATTATTATATTTTTTATCTGTTGGTTTACATTTGAAGTGAATGACTAATGTCAGCCAAGAAGCAGTATTGATTCTGGCCTATTAAACCACAGGGGTGTGACTGGGTGAAGCTTTTATTTATTGAAAATTAAGTCTGAAACTACTTTTGGAAGTAAATAAGACATCACTTTACAGACACAATGATTGTATTCAGATTTGTAGCACTTGCACACAACAAACTACATAGACTACCACTGAACCACAGGATGACATCAAGACAACAGATGTTCATCAAAAAGTAACAATAAAAGGTCAGACATATGCTTTCTATCCTATTGGCATACAAAAAGAACAATATTGCTAAGTTTACTTCTTGGGTTATTACTTACCCACATTTCACATAATAATAAAATGGATATAATATATATATTATTGATTGCAGATTTCTATTTGATACTTTATGATTATTGCCTTTGCAGTAGGCCTACTTGTTATTTTCTTATACTAGGTTCATCAGGGCATGCAATGCATGTATCTTAAATGACTTACATACCCTACTTACCTACTGTATTTGGCGCACAAAAAGTACCTTCCATAATTATACATGTAGTTCCTTGTCAAATCTAATGTTTCCTAGATATAACAGCACAGCTTAAAAACGATGTTTTAATAACAGACAGTGAGACCTTCTTGACAGGATACAAACACTCAGCACAATGGCCGACGAGACTAAAATGACAAACCCTCAGCAGTCTGTGCATCTAATAGAGCAATAAAACAACTTCAATGTACAAGCAAACATGGCGGCATTAAGGACCTATATGGCTAATGTTACAACTAACTTCACACAGCTACAGAGTAGCTAGAAACACAAGCCCGTGCAGGAGCAACTTAGCAATAAATAAAGCCATTTAACATTTCAGTAAGAGACAGGCAGGTAGACAAAGACATAGAAATACAGACATTAAGAGTGAATCTGACTCACGTTAGTTGAAGATGCAGATATTTTGCAGTTCTCTTACATCCATGTTTCCTTTTAACGGTGAAGTGCTCAAAATCCTTATTCCCAAAAAAACGAGCGGTAGCATAGTTAGCGGTTATCACAGCTAGGTAACAATAACTAACAACGCCAACTAACAGCCGGGGATGTTTAATTTCAAAGGCGTTGCTAACTTTCTCTCTCTCTGTAATTTATTTGTTACTATGTTAACTTAACTTCACAGTTATTTCCAGAGACTTCCTAGCTGTCCAGAGTTATTAGAATCCTTATAGTGACCTAGCTAGCTACACCACGTTATACTTGAGATTGAGCTAGCTAATCAACTTTACTTGGGCTCCTTTCGTTAACGGTAGATTCGACATGATTGCCACAACTGCAAGAGTGCAACCCTAGTAAACGTTATGTGACAAAGTCATTTTAATTATATGATAATATAGTTTGTAACAATAATAATTACAGTAGGCCTATACAGATTTATTTTCAATAATACACAACGATGACAATTATAAGAAACGCAAAATTTGCTTCCCCAATACATAGCTTTGTGATAGAATTTAACTTTTCATAAAATATAGGCTATTAAAGTAAGCTTATTACTGTATTACTATTTTGTTTAAATAATATTAGTATTTTATATTGCCTGAAGTTAAATTATACTACTATTTAGCACAATCATACACCATGTGTCTGAATACTGAACCATGTCAAATATTGGATATGCTTATTGATATTGTTAGTTTTTTTTAAATGTATTTATCTATTGTTAATTGTTTATTTTATTCAAATTAAAATGTATGATAACCAGAGCTGCATGTATAATAGAATGACTTTATAACTAAGTGCTGACTGAGTAACCTAACAGTGAAATGTAACTCACCGTATGTATTAATGCAATGATTATGTGATGAATACCTCAATAAAGTTCAGAAATGCAATAATAGCCAGAGTTGTATTGATCCCTTCAGTGTTATATTTGTGCCCCTTTTCTCTGACTGAAAACCTATGGGGCATTTTGCTTTTTGCATACAGGCAAATCAATAGCATGGTGAGTCTCTAACTTTGTTAGAATCAATACACATTACAACACTTTTTATATTTTTTTTTAGTTCATGTGAACAACAAGAAGTGTATGTGAGTCGTCACTGTTCAATTTTTCATCTTTTGATTAAAACTGTCAGTGTGGCTGCAGCTTTAAAGGAGTGGGGTGCTCTTTTTTTAGGCTGAAAATTTGGTATTTCTCATTCTCCATTAACTACCTTATAGCAAGGGAGTAAATTCCACCTCATCCAATTAGCGCTTGGGAATCTGACAAAAGATTGTCTGTGTTACACTAGAACTTTTGAACAGGACTAACTACTGTAAATGAAAATGAGTAAGTTCCCTCACTATCACTAGTATAATCAAGAGCATCCCAAGTGCATATTATACACTATAATTTAACATGCAGCATGTACTCCTGCTAGGCTATGTCAATCAAAGATACACGTTGAAAACTTCCTTTGTAACACAGAAAAAACGTGATAAACATGATGACCTCTACTGCAGTGTAGGGACGCTGTGTAGCACATGTTAGGCAGTGTTCATGAGGTATTACTTTAAAAATTCAGCTTCAGGTTCAGCTGGCAGCCCACTCACTCTGATATCTCTCCATTAGTGCATGTATAGGTCCTGAGCATGTGTGTGTATTTCAGGTCTGTGTGTGATTACTAACAAAGTGTGTACACAGAGTGTAAATTGTAATTTCCCCACCGGGGATTAATAACCAAATTAAAATGTATTAAATTTATTAAAAATTATCCATAATCCATTTTCATCTCTTGCCCCTCTATTCTCATAAATGGCTTTAGGGTAAATTAGTTCCTATTTCATAGTGACCCACTGTAAAAGCAGAGTGAGTGGAATGGCTGATTTGTCAGTAATCACCAACACTCACTCTGCCATACCACTTAAAGGAGTTTTTGAAAACTCACTTGGCAATAAACTGGATTCCGATTCTGATTGTAAAAAGAATTCCTGACCGCCTACTGGTGTAATTGCTACGGCAATAGGTGACACGTTGTTGTCACCTATTGCCGTAGCAATTACACCAATCATACGGGTACCACACATACAATTTTTCAGCCAGAAAGCATTTATATTTCATTACACATAAAGGCTGCTCAGCGAGCTTAGCCTGAAAACCCAGCAAACAGGAAGGTCTTTGAGGGGAAAACAAATAAAAGAAAAAAACAGACGGTCTTGCATGCATTGTCTCCCCAAAATGGTCATTATTGTTGATAAGAGTGTCTGGTATACAGAATGTGAATATATCTTTTGATATTTTGAGCAAGTAAGAGTGCCTTTTAAAGGGGATTGCGGTTACTAGGCAACAAGCAGCAGAACCAATTGAGGACTAAAGGGAAAAAAGTTCTCTCTCTCTCTCGCTCTCTGTGTGTGTGTCTCTCTCTCTCTCTCTCTCTCTCTCTCCCCACCCCCACCTCTTTACACATGTGTAAATCAGTGCTTTGCATGCAACCAAAAATCCCCTCTGAATAGGGTTTGACCATAGATACAGGACTTAACCCATGTTTTATGCTCAAATTTAGGATTTAAGTCCAATTGCTATTGAAAGGGAAAGCTTAGATAGCAGAGAGGGTAGGCTACTCAAGTGTTGGTATGCTTCTGATAGTACACTTGTTCTCTTTTTTCATCCCGTTTAAGAGGTTTTAGGGGCTAAAAAGCAAAAAAAGACATAAAGTAGAGGCAACCTTTCACAATAAAAGAAAACTACTAAGGAAAAACAAAACTAAAGCAAACATAAGAAGTATGAATGATTATTATCAATTTGATTATTCCAGGAGGTTGCGTTATTTCTTTTGGCTCCTATGGAAACACTTTAGCGTTTGTCTTTGCCAGCACATAGTCAATTAGCCACGCAATATGGGCACAATAATTGAACACAGTGCTGTGATGACACGGTCTCCAGTCATTGGAATCTGGACATTGTTTTTCTGTTGTCTCACCTGTCACTGGATGATATGTAAGAATGTATAATAAACTGGTGATTATATTAACAAAACATCAGAATAATTTGAATAATAAACACTGTACATGTAGGGGATTTACCCAATAACCCATTATTAACTCCCTTACAAGTGTTGATGATTTACATCCATTAAGGGAGAGGTAGGAAGAAGGTGGTCAAAAAAACATTTTTTAAAACAGAAAAAGGTTTATTCTAATTTTTGCACTGCAGTCATAACGGTGCTGATGAACTGAGAGAAAAGGAAAAACTCACACTGTGTGTTAGACAATACCTCTGCTTGGTTTGCAGATACTGTGCTTCTTTTGTTGTGTTTGCTCATCCTCTCTGAGCGAGTCGCACCAGGTACACCGACAACAACAGGTACAGTATCGACTGGTGGAAGAATAAACACTGACTGACTGCTGGGAATGGATAATAACTCCTTGAGCATCCAGTAAGCGTTTTCTCCACTACCTCCATGTCTGACAATAGAAAACCTGCATTTAAAGACCTAAGCCATCATCATCTTCCCATTCATGTCTTGAAAGTTTGTTTTTTTGTCACAATTTCTGGTATCTCCTCTAAAAACGTTTCGTTGGGGGTTCCATGTGACACATTTTGAAGACATGGAAATATAATTTCTTTCAAAGAGGCTAATGAATAGACCTTAGTCCAATTTAAAGAATTATCAAAGGGTCTTACTAAATACAAAAGGGAAGTAATTAGATGTAGAGCACACACATACAGGGGAAAAAGGATTAAGTGTTATGCTATCAAAGAGAAATCCACTCTATTGGCGGGAATCAGACAACACATTGGGAGGTGGAAAACTGATGTGGTTTTAAAACGGATGTATGACTCAAAGCAGAATGAACACCCATGATCCAAGTTTTATTGGCTGTTTGACATCAAGAGGTCTACTGTATTGAGTACAGCGAAGGCCTCACATGTTTCTGCTATCTACAAAAGGACAAAGGAAGCAACGCTAAATGTGTCTTTTATTTTTCCAAAAGCCTAAAGGAGTAGGTCTGTTTTTATCCTACGTCTTGTCATATAGTTGTTTGATTTAGATGTTTTATGGCACTGCTTAACAATTCCACATCCGCACCCCCCCTTTTAATTAAACAATTAGGCTTATATGATCAGACTTGTGAGGCTGAGTCAAATCATGCCTACGGTTGAAAGAGTGAGTCACAATTTCAGACACCATCTTGTTAAATGTCAGGCATTTGGGTTACCCTTGAGTAACTGCTGTTTTGTAATAAACATGCCAAAGAATTAAGCTTTGTGTATTTTTGTTCAAAAGGCACACTTTCTGATTATGTGGAGACACAGTACATAAAAGGAGACTCCAACGTTAGCTTCACAGCACCCCAGGGAGTCAGTTCTGGAGCTTGGCCTTTCAAATCCTATGAGCTACAGTTAGTGGCATCTGCTTGATTTAAAATGTGCTTTAAAATGGCCTAAGAAGGGCAAGGTGAAAATAAAATGAATATGTATGTACGAGATAATGATACAAAATTAAATATGGGATTGAAATGATGCCAGGGCAAAACCTGTTGTAAGTCTCGTCGTGACATTTACTGTGTTTTTTTTTAGCACAGCCAGACTGACTTTGCTTGGCACATTTTGTGCACCACTCTGCTCACAGTGAACATACTGCAGGACTCTGATTCTTCAGTTTGATGGCAAAAACTGATATTTTTCAAATAAAATATGAGAGAGGCCTGAATATAACCATATATGGCCTGTAATATAACCAACCAGAGATGATGTTCTTTCAGTATACGAAGTTTGAAGACTTGACACAAGTCTTTGGGCCAGCAGTCTAGTTTTAAGATGAGCAGAGGGACGACTGAACCATGCACTGACTCCATACTGCGTAACGCTCTGTGTTATAGATTGGAAAAATAATAGCAGAATCTGTGTGTTTTTGCTTTAAATGACCAAAGTATCCTAAGCAAGTACATGTGTAGTTGTACTTTGCCACAGATATAATCAGGGGCTAAAGTGGGCTGGAACAAGTTGAAACCAGAAGTAAATTACGTTAGATTTGCAGTTTCACACATACGCGTTTCATTCTGCAGCATGCAGCGCTGTAAGCCCAGTGTCAGTGGTTAGACCATGTCTGTAATAACAGCAGGGTAGCCGAGTGTCTGGTATCTAAACTACAAAAGTCAGTTGAAGCGACGATGATGATGTCGGTAGCCTACCGGTTACAAACAGGCTCGGTAGGGAACGACAAGCTAACATGCTGGCAGATTCGATGCGTTTGTGTTTACAGCTAAGCTAGACCAGAGAATATTTGGTTTAAACAGAGCAGTGACGCTGTTTTTCCCGTTACATTTCTTTGTGACGTTTGCTGTAAGTGATGTAATGTAGTGTTTTATGAGGAGTGAGCACTGCTCTTGACTATTTAAAAAGATTTAAAAAAAAAGCCTTTAAAATGCTTCATTGATTGCCAGCACTGCAACCAGTCATATTAAGAGGCCAATTTGCCTTGTGTGTTCTGACAAATTTGGGTTGCAGTTAACACATTCATAATTTTGTTTCATTGTAAACTCCTGGTTTTCTTAGAGTTCCCAAAGATGCCTAAACATATATATTGGGGAAGAGTTGTTCAATCTGTAGCAAACAGCACAGAAGCAGGATGTGAGAGGCGATTAGAGATAAAGATGTATTTGGTTTCTCAAAACACTGACACCTGTGGTTACAAGACCATGTTCTTTTTCTGGGCAAGTTTTTTCATGTTTTCCTACGTAACAATTCTGAACATAGCCTAAACAAACTCCATATTTTGGATTCATGCATTTTCACAGATAAAATGTACCACATTATTTAGTGTCATTGCAACCATGCAATTCTCTGCAATTTGCTGTCAAGGATGTCCAGGATGTAAACTATCCGCTAGTTTTCACTCAGAGCAGATCGACAAGTGCATAGAGTAAGGCAAATTGGTGTTTTTTTAGTTATTTTGATCTGTTTAGTTGGAGAAGGAGCACCCAAAGGACTCACACAAATCACACATGTATACCTACTGTATCTTGTTTAATATTGAAAATCCACTTTCAAAGCACAGAACAATTATGAATGCCTTTTCCTGTGTAGGCATTTAACAAGCTGGTACCAACCGGCACCAGGTGTGACCAGTATTTGAAATTTGTTTCATCTGTATGCTAAGAGAGGAAAAAGAGAAGGGGCTTTTTTTTACTGTGAAACCATTTGCCAACAAAATAACCACAGCCAGCAAGAGAGTCATTTGTGCAACAGCTAAGTCCTCCACTTTGGACTAGCCACCTGCATGAAATGGTGATACATATTCATTATCTAAGGACATTTCCCAAATCCTAACACATCAACAGTAACACTAAAGGTTGACCCTAAAACTCCACTCTGAAATAGTTGAAAGTTTAAAAATTGTCTTCTAAATGAGACATTTTAATCACATATAAATGAATTCTCCAGTGCATCCTCCTTGTTGGCTTTTAAGATAGCATGAGTTTGTAATGTCAGTTTGCAACCCTTGAAAGATAAGTAATATGCAAGAATATTTAGGCGTGTTCTTGCAGTTGGTCATAATTTAGTACAAGCAATCAGAATGTGTATTCAGAATACAGTAATAATAAAGTGTATGCAGGCAGTCTATGAAACTACAAGTTAATGGAAGAGGGCGATGCCCTCAGGTCGCAGAAATTTACTATTAATATTGACAACATTTTAACTATGAATCAAGATTTTCATGACGTGACAGTGTAGCATCACTGTTTCTGTTTTGTTTTATTGCTGATCTAAAAAGACTGATTGTGGCATGATTCCGCAACAAATAGTTCAATGGTTGCAGTGGTTGAGGCATGGTGTGGATTAGCTTCATTCCTCACGTCAATGTTTTAGGAACACACGGGCTGTAAACGTTTAGCATACTTTTTATTAAGTTGTCTTTCTGTCATCTGATTTGATTAGATTTTAGTTGAATACATAATTTAAAAAAAAGAGCGACAGTTTACACATTTTTAGCGGTCTGAGTTGAAAGTCTTTAAATTGTGGAACCTATCAACACTGGTTGTTTCAAAATATATTAGCATGCTGCTGATTTCATGAATACATTACAGATTACATTTCACATGCGGTATCCAGTATTCAAGCAGTTCTTCTAAGCAATGTGCGAAACACTGGTAAGGTCTATTAAAAGCCATGTGGATTGTGTGTTGGTTTTAGAACCGCACAGGTCGGAGCAGATGATTATTACACGGCTTGCCAGCAATCGCAACATAAGTAAAGTAACCTATTGTTTATGTACACTTGGGGCAGTATTCCTGGTTGGAAGCTTTGTGTGATACTATTGTCAACCTAAAAATGCTACTTTACTGGGAAGCTTGCCAGAATACTCATTTCGAATGGTGATGAGCCTGCTACACCAGAACTGTGTTGTAATCTGTGAAGAATAATATACACCTTTTAGCCAATCAGAATCAACAGTGCTATGACATATCCTACAGCTGATGTAAATTTGAATATAATATATGAAAAAGATGATTATTTATAAAGTTAAAAGTTATGAAGTTGATAATTATTTATATTATTTTTTTGTCTTTTTGACAATCTTTCCTTATGACTGCAAAGGTTTGAATGCATGTTTTATACACATTCATACACATTTGTGTGTAAAACAGTGTAAATAAGATCAGTTTTGAGTGCTGCTGCTCAAAAATATGAAATATGAATCCCAACCCCTTAAGTAATTGAACATTTTCATTGCACAGGATGAAAATAATCTCTCTCTTCCTCACCCCACCTCCTCTTCTGTCGAGAGGAAAAACACATCCTTAAGGTATTCTTGTTTGCCAAGTCCTTGTTTGCCAAAACCATGCTCCATTTGTGTAGAGCATGTGTGGGGAATAAACTCTCCCTAATCACGAGGCGTCGTCAATCATGATGTCATTCATAAGGATGTTAGGGGTGACCTCTAGCTCACCCAGTAAGAGCTTTTGCTCCATGTTGGCTGAGTCCTGCAGCGGCACAGGGTTTGAATCTGACCTACAACCCTTTCCTGCGTGTCATCCTCCATCTGTCTCACCCCCTTTCATGCCAACTCTAATAAAGGAAAAAAGACCCAAAAAATAATCTTAAAAAAAAAAGAATCATACGGTTGTTAAAGTTATCCCAGTTAAAGCCACTAACTGCATACAGGAACATGGTTTGGCATGCACAATTACTTTCATTTTTAAGTTCCCTGCAACTGAAACACAGTCAGAAGAGTAAACGTGATTTCATTGGGAAAAAAAATGGAAACAGATGTCAAACACTGATGAGCTATGAATGTCATTGCTGTACTGTTTAATAACTTCTAATAATTGGCTTTCCCAGGAAAAGTGCCCTCAGTACCCTTTTCAGACTGTGAAAAAACTCCAGTGAGGATTTTAATCAGTCCATTCAGATTATTCTGGCCTCCCCTCTGCAACATCCATCTCACACACACCTGCAGATCCTGATTGAGACCTGTCTTGCTTGCCAAAGTAGCCATATCCTTAATTGGTTTGCAGTGTTCAGCTATGGACTAATGGATCAGTATCAGATTTAACAGTTCACTAATGCCTTGGGCGCCCAAATAGCTCAGTTGCTAGAGTGGACGCCCATATGTAGAAGTTTACTCTTTGACGCATTGGGCCCAGGTTTAACTCTGACCTTGCTCTTGGCTGCATGTCATTCCCCCTCTATCTCCCCTTTCATTTCTTCAGCTGTCCTGTCAATAAAGGCTTAAAAATGCCCAAAGAGGAATCTTTAAAAAAATATTTCACTAATGCCTTTGCAAGCAGACTGCAAGCCAAGGCTCAAAAAGGAGGAAGTTTGTGAAAACGGGTTTGTCTGTTTTCTTACGTAAATTCTTATATAACAAAGGCTGAGGGATGATTTGGGGAATATTTATGAACGCTCCTGATGCTCAAGAGAGTTGCATGAGAGCACCGATACTGAAAGATTAAATGCTTTTCTGAATCTGTTGAGTATTCATTTTGGAAAGCAAACAATTGATCTTGAAATCTGTGGTGCAGCTCAAAGTAACACGTCTCACTTAGAAGGTTTTCTCACTGTGAGAATCTGAGACAAGTCCTCCTCAAATGAAGATAATTTGGCTTAATACCAGGAAAACAAACTATTAACTTCTCATCATATGTCATTTTTGTGTGTGTATTTGTGTGTGTGTGGGGGGGGGGTAGGAAAATGAGTATGTGAGTGACCAGGCAACAACATCATAAAAAGGAACCTAATCACTGTTCATGGAGCCGTGACTTCACAAAGTACAACAAGTTCCTGATGGGTAATACAAAATGACTGTATGTCTGTAAGGATTGCATTAACATATAACATATACCAGCTTGCCACAGATTCTATTATTTGCAAGTGCATTACCTGTCAAAAATATTTTTTCCCCTTTCTTTCATACTTTCAGTTTGTGCAATTACTGACTCTCCCTCCTTTGTCATTTTTGTAACAATCAGATGCTGCTTCTTTTTATAACATCTGGTGCAGAAGATTACTTCAAAGCCGTGCAGCTTTTTATTTTAGCCCTTGTAAAAATTCAAAAGTGTATGTATAGTTCTTGCATTTGATCTTGTCTTCAGTGGCTGAAACTGCAAAAATATTCATAGGATAATAATTTCCTGGCCATACTATATGTATCAATAAAGTATTTCTGATTCTGATTCTGAATTTCAGCCCAAAAGATGGTTGCGTTGAGTGATGAGACTAACTGAAAGCATATGGCGTAGATGGCAAGTCCAGTACATGGGCTATTGATCAACACTGTTATGAAGACAACACCAAATTAATATATTTTAATTGCAAGGGGTTACAAAGTACATCTTAAATAGAATGCCAATATGTTGCCATAAGCTTACTGCCATCTTTTATGCAATGACCCAAAATATAGCCTACTGTTACTGCACTGTATGAGGTTATTGACAAAGCTATTACAACACACAATTTATTGTGTTGTGTTTTTAAGTCACCACAGAATTTCACAGAGCTTGAAAAGGAATCAAGGAAAAACAAAAACATATGCAAATGCAATTACATAATAAATTGATGATTTATATGCATACATCTACATACTGTACTGTTCATCAATCTACTATATATACTGTATAACACATATAGGGCATATGCAGATACACATAAAGGTATAGAATAAATCCGAAGAAACTGAATTCCTACTCAAAGCCTTTGCAGTGAAATTGGGATTTTTCATTTGAAATGAATACCCTTTCATCAGAGGGTGACGCATTTGATGCATTAAGTGTGATTGAAGGGTCAGGCATGGGCTGTAGCCAGCAGCATTAGAGGCTGCTGGCTGCAGCCAGCATGAGTTGGCTTTTCCTCATCAATGATTTCATGTCAGCAAGGAAACTGGGGCAGGGACAATACTATTTTCCATACTGGCAGGACTCCTGAATTAGATTTTTTAGACATCTGCTCACTGGGATAGCTCAATATGTCTCCAAGCTGGGTCACAGTGTACGGACAGATCCACCTAACCACAGCAGCCCGTTCACGTTTAGAAGGAAGTGATGATCAATGCATTGACGCTTTGTGATAATCAAACAGCTCAATAAAAGTAAAGAGAAGAGCGATGACGAAATAGCCGGCTTCTGACAATGAATCAGTGCAAGCATGTGGTAGTCGCACCTGCTGCAGTGTGATTTGATGAATATCTGGCTGTCACGGCAGCAGCCCTACAGGAGTACATAATTAAAACTCTTTAATTTCATCGGTCTTGAGTGTATCTCTGTGTTCCACAGAGGTCTAGTGTTTCATCACATTTTTGTAGCCACAGGTCAAAGCTCCTGCCTTGTTGCTCAGCCCTCTCCCACCTCCCTTCCTCCTTCTCTTACCTTCTACAAGATCAAGGACAATGACTTCTTGAATTAATTTGTCATTTTCTGGCAGATTGCTTTTTATTATTATTATAATAACATGATCTATGTACATGTTAAGGGCCTTTCACAACTCAAATCAGCAGCAACATGGAATGAGGTAAAGCTTCTAGGGTCATTAAACAGGATGTGATGGAACAACCAGTAGGAAGCTGTTTTTAATATGCTGTTTACTGGTGTAAGATCATACTACAAATGTTCTACCTTACCTGAAACCTCTACTGTTATAGCTTTTAAAATTCCATTACATCTGTCTTGGATTATTTCCAAATGGTCTCTGGCAAGGCAAAACTATTTTAAAATTTGTCTCTACAACAAGTGACCATGTAGCTCTTTGAAGAGAAGAAAGATCTATTGATATTTGTCAATTTAACCTTAATGATTAATACAAGAAGTTTGCAGGCTTTGTAGAAAGTTTTGAAAGTTACTTTTGCTCACAAGGCTTCTCAGCAACTATATGAATCCTCAGGATGCTGTAAACTCCAACCATCTGGGATGTTATGCGCATAAAAGTAAATGCAAGGAATTATACGCAAGTACCAACGGACATGCAAATACCCTTGCTAAAGAGTGATTTAGCTTTTAATACCTCTGCTTTAATAGTGTTCATGTGTCATTGATTGAAAAGCTGCACGCTTACAAGCTTTGCCAAACATATTGGTGTAATCGATGCAGCGAATCCTTGGGGTGTCAGAAACTTGTAACCAAGACTCTGACCATCTGCTTCCTCAACAGTAAATGTCAAATGAATGAATAAATATGCTAAATGGCATAGAGACACTGTTTGTCAACACGACAACACCCACACAACCAGTGCAGCAATTATGAGCCAAAGTCTCTCTGTGTGAGGACTTTGAGAGTCACGCTGAGTTAACCAGCTAGGTCATTATTAGAGCTGCTTGTTAGTACGCTTCTTAATGAGGGTAAATACAGCTTGGGTAGATTTAAAAAAGAAGGGTTTTACATGATTGTTAAGAACTAACTTATTCCAATTTAGATTAAGTCAAATAGTGTTGGTACACATACTGTATTTACATAAATAGTATGTTAGCAAATCATTTCATTTCAAATTCAAGCAAAATGTTAAGCCAGACAGTTTCTGTCTCTACTATGTCACAGAGGCAGTCTTGGAAGAAGAATTCAGGTCTTTTATTTCAATGTGCTGTAGGCAAACATCCAGGATTTGGCCAAACTATTTGAACATCAACAACTTCTCTGTCTCTCCCCACTTTCTGCTAAAGCCAAAA
>NC_048416.1:22928840-22954905 GCF_013103735.1 Etheostoma cragini
CCCAAAAGGGAGATTGACTGAGCATGAGCAGTGATTGAGCAGAGTCAGTCAGTCAACGGCTTAGGGTCCGACGCAGGGTCTGTACACCATGAAGTAGTGGAGTAAAAGTAAAAAGCAGGATACAAAGGATGTACTCAAGTAAAGTTCAGGTACCTCAAATCTGCATTTAGGTACTCAAGTAAATGTAGTTAGTTACCTCCACTACTGCACAGAGTTGTTGATTCTACACTAATTAGCGATTGCCTTTGAGTAAATGTAACAATGATATTATGTATAACTTTAACCACTTTTTATTTAACGTTCATCTTTCATTCACCTAATGACGGTAGTATGGTATTGGACATGCTTTTTGGCTTAGCAGAATTGCTCAATATCTAAGTTCTTGGATTTGTGTTGGTTTGATTGTTGTGTTGGACATCCTCCCGGCCTCCTCCCCCTCTGGGTGTGCTATACTTTGTTCAACGGCTAAGCAAGAGTCAAATGTATCTTGGCCAATCATTTTGTTGGATTTTGCTACTTGCTATAGATACATCAAGCTTAAACAGAGGTGGCAAAAAATACACATTAATCTCTTAAAGGATTAAGCCCCTTTAAGACCTCTTGTGGCGCCCAGCCCATGTCTGCAGTGCAGCCGGCCTTTGTTGTCTGTTGTTTAAATTCCTTTTGCAGACTAGTCCAAGTGGCTCAAGCAGAAAACATGATAGCTGTCTTTGCTGGACATCTCTGGAATACAAAGCACAACAATACGTGGGTGGTTATAGTTTGGTTACAGATCTTAATGTGTTTTGATAAATAGAAGAGCACACTCACAGCCTGATAACCAGCTTTGTGAGATTGGTCATCAATAATCATTAATGTTCAAAAAACTGAAAGTAAGTTTTACTAAATTAAAACCACTTCGTGATAGAGGCACCTGCACTTATAGGCAGCTCGTTGGCCATGAATCAGTTTCCTACCTTTGTGCTCAAACCCTGATTGCTTCCTTTGAATGACATCTCACAGTTTGGTTCATCTACACTTACTGCCGGATGTTAGCTGGTCCTCATTTAAAATCATCTGGCAATTTTCCTGAAGTATGGGAGATAAAGGTGTCAGGGAGTAGAGATCAGTGCCTTTGCTTGATGAAAGGAGCACTTCCTATCAAACACGCTCTAAGATTATTGCTGATGACACATTAGCAGGGTCAATAGGAGAAAAGTGTCCTCCCTTGGCCAATTGACTTACTTAATCAAAAGCCGTGTCGAGGGCATCACACAGCACGTTGTCGACTCTGATGATGCGAAGACGGTTCACCTTGGATTGTGCCTTTCAAGAGGTGAACATACTCTTGACGTGAACTAATTTGAGCATCTCAGAGGCGAGGTTGTGAGCAGATTGTTTCAGATTGATGTTGTAAAATCAAATCAGCGTATATAGACATCTCAGTTCCAAGTCAATGTGTGTGACAGTCACTGTACGAACAAATGTGTGCTTATGTGACAGACATGTTATACTTCTCAAAATCCAAATCTGATCTTAAATTAATTCTTTTTATCAATAGAATCAAATTCATTTAAGTATCAAGATAAAAACATGGATGCATGATACAACATGGATGCATTGACAAAAGCTTTTTCTTTTACATAACATACTTTTTAATGGCTGTCTAAACAGTTTGCAATAAAGTGTTTTCTTTTCCTGTCACCTTATAAGCAGACATAAAAAGGTCAAACTTATGTGCCTCAAAGAGTAAAAATAAAACAAACAAGGTTTCTGAGTCTTAATGCAGCCAAAACAGGGACATGACTAAGAGCTTGGAAGAGGTGTGTGTGTGTGTTGGCCAATGCGGCATGCTGCAGGGATGAGTCAGATTAAGGTCATGCAGATTAAAGATGTTGACACCTGTGCTCCCATTAAAATAAACTGAAATAAGTTTCACTATGTTATAATGACATAACAACAAAGCAAAGCGTGGAACTCAAACACTAATGCTAGTGTAAATTCCATTACACAAACATGTGTTAAACATGTGTTTAGGTGTTCAACATGTCTTCCTGATTAACCAAGGGACCTGCAATCACAGTTCAGGTGCAGGTGAATACTAGCCCGACGTCGTACTCAGATTCTAGTCCAGTAGAACTTTCCGACCTTAAATGTTCTGGGCGTGGCTACATTCAGATGGCATCCAGGCTAATTAAATATCAATATAAGTAAAAATAAAAGTACAGAAAATAGAGGATGTGGTAATGATTCAGAAGAAACAATCACACAAGAAGCAAGATGAAGAAGCGTGGTTTACAAGTATTCTTTTTAGCTAATTCTTTTTTTGTCTGATGTTTCCCATCATGTCTGCCTGAGGCACAACGATGATGGAATTCACAATGATGTGAAATGCCTGGCACGGCAAATGGCTTGGCTGTGCTGGTCTCCCTGCATGGTAACGCCTGCCAGGTCTCTTCACTGGGGTGATAGGACCTCTCCAATGAAAGCCTATCCCCCAGTTACATCGGCAATAAAGCCAGGACAAGGCCAAGTGTATAAATATCCACTCCTCACAACATGAAAAGGCAGAATTACTTCACGGACTGAAATTTCCACAGAGAAACAATCTGGTGGGATGTTTAGTTGTATTTGCATATTTTATTCATTGAAGTTTTTTTTATTTTTGAGGTAGAATGCGTCTTTATAGACTGGGTTGAGATTAAATATTAATAAATATAATATAGAATAATATAAAATCACTGGCCTATTGGATCTTTCTGTCACTCCACATATCTATATATATATTTAAAATTTTAAAATATTTCATTAGGCCACTGATTACATTTTTGTGATTTAGATTTTAACCATTAACCCTAACCCTTAAATCTCTTTAGCCAGAACTAAAATATAAGACAGACAGACTTCCCAATGCTTCTGTAAATTTGCAAAACTAAGAAATTAACTTAATATTACATTTAAATGGTTGGCATGATGCCTTTTGGTGTGACAGCAAGTTGAAAAACTTGCAAAGGTGTGCGCCCCACCTAAATACTTAAAGATCACACCAGTGTCCCAAAGCAACATCACTATCAGAGGTGACACTGCAGCGATTAAAACATATGGTGGCTGGAGGGAGTAATTCACTAACATTGATCCTCGTGCCAAAGTAAAACCACTTGGACAATGACCAGGTTTTCTGGAGTTGTTCCTGTGGGCAACACTATCCATTACAAGGGAAAGTTAGACACACTTGTCCTGACCTTCAGTCTGAAAGTGATACCATCAGGAGGCATGTCCTTCCCTTTACAATTAGTCTCAGCTGTGTTCTTGTTTCCCTCCGTAAATCCAACACCTAAAAATGTAATTCATGCATCTGCTGCTTCAGGCAACAAACCTTTATGTTGCTTTCCATGCATGCGATTGTTTTTGTGATGCCACTGAGGAATCTGACTGCATCCAGTTTGTCAAAATGGCATCATAGGAATGTCAAAGTGTGTCCGTTATGTCCTTTCAAGATAAATCCACAGAGTATGTCGGCAACTAAGTAACTACACATAATGATAGAACATCATATGCAATTATTGTGCATTAGCAATTTATGTTCAAAGGAAACTGCAGGATGTATGTAATGAGACAGTCATATGTCAAAGCAAAACAGCCCGAGGGCACGGATGGATGTGCATGTATCTGCAGCCCATCTTATACTGATAGTCAAAGTTAACCTGAACAATATTCAGAAGGTTACTGTACATACAAGACAAAACTGCATGTTATGTTTTATGACCAATGCCAACATTCCTTGCCAATTTAGGAAATAATGTGCCGTATGTGTAGCAAGGAAAATTATAGGGTGTAGTGGTCAGGGGGAAATGTATACTTTTCATCGACATTTCATTGACTGAGAGATATAATTGTGATTTTTAAGCAACATTGTTTTTCACCAAGGTGAGATGAGTGCATGAGATAAAATGTAAACAGTCAACACGTAACCTGTCTGATTGTTTATTATGTTATGTTTCTTTACTTATCTTTGTAATTGCAGCAGGTTCTGCTTGAAATAACAGCTACATAGTGTACTAATTAGACCGACGACAAATACAGTTTTTCTTTCTTTTCAAAATATGACAAGCTGCTTTCTAGCGAGTTTACCTGATTCTGTCACAAATGAAATATCTAATAACTGGTCAAACCTTCATCCCATCTGTGCTTTTAGAGATTTGACTTGAAAGGCCAAACCATTGCTTTGACTGCTTTCTTTGTCAAGTTTCATCATACTGATGGAAAGGCAAACCTTTTTGTTGAGTTTAAGACGATCTGCCAAAAGGCAGTGTAAGGAAAGGTTGGTTATGACATGTCAAAGGCATCAGGGCATTGCGGCACAATGGCAAAGGGAAATACCCCATAAATTCATTTTTCTTACATAACATCATCCACAATGATGGACAGCCTTGAGCAAGAAAGGAAGCAAGGTTGTCAAGTGTAACCTGAAAAACTTGACTCAATTTCCTTTTCTGATTCAAGAAAGAAAATGTTCATTCAATTGTTTTTTACATTTACAAATAAAGTAAAGGTGGCTTTTGGCTTTGCACAAACCAGCACTTTTCAAAATAGCCACCATCACCAACATTGTTTATTCACTCAACCCAGGTGTCAAATAAACCCTCCTCTGTTTGGTTTTCCATTACAGCAAATGATGACGATGATGACGCAAAGACGTCACGCAGAGGCGGACCCTGGCAAATTCCCTCCCTTCAGACAGGGACATTATTTTGCTTTTTGAAAACAAAAACAAGGCTCATGTGAGATTATGGCACTAGCTGCATGAGGCACTCTTACAGGCTTTGTACACTGGAGCAATTCCTAAAACCTTCAAATAAACTACCATGGCGCCATCTTAGAATAGAATAGAAACGCTTGTACATTTTGAACATATTATGACATGTTTTTATTTTGAAAAGTGTAAGCCCCACGGCACCAGATGGGAGGCTCTAGGCTGCGGCCATACATTCTTGCATATTTTTGTCAAATTAGTGTGATATGTCAGTGTTGGCGCATTTCTCTCTTTTTTCCAGTGGCCCAAATCGGCCCGGAACCGCCAGATTGCCAGTCCGCCTATGATGCCGTGACAATTTCATGTGGCGTTGCTAGCGTTAAGCTGGGTATCCCACCCACACTAAGTGGTACTGTTAAAAAAAACAAAAAGAGAAAAGTTCTGGTACCAAAAAAGTGAGCCCTACCATGCAGAGGAAACATGGCATATATTATCTTTAAAGATGCCCTGACACACAAAACTGTTTTTATTTGTATTTTCTTAAATATGTTAGGTCCATATGTATTTGGGTTATGTCGTGAATGTGAAAATGAACCGCTCCCTCCTCTGTCAGCTCTAGGCACTGAAAATATATGGGAGGAGAAATCATGCAACTTACAAAAGCTGGTTAGTCTGATGTCATGTTGCCTGAGCTCATTACCATTCATGAGCTCGCCCAGTTGCGCTGGGTAAGTGATGCTGATAGCCAGGCTTTCACTGGCTAGCTGTTAACCAGTCAGAGTCAAGCAGCTTATCTCATTGAATATCATTGAGAACTGGCACAAAAAGAACTAAGTTTTCTTGCAGGTAACCAAGGCATTTTTTCCACAAAATGTTACAGAGTCCATGGTAGAACTTCAGAAATTACCACAAAGTAATGAAATATGTGTGGCAGGGCACCGTTAACTGAGCCTCAACATGTATTTCATTTCTGAAACATAAACAACAGCAGTAACAAAACAGGAATTAATCACCCACTGACTGCATATGTGGCCTTCATGTACATCCATCTTAGCTGGGCCATCACCAGACCAAGCCAAGCTCATTTGGTCTGGGGAGTCTGCTCTGTATTTTCTCAGCACAAGAGGCGTGACCAACGGGGCATAGTTCAAATGACTCTGTACGCAATTGGATAGTCCTTTTGAAGCAACAGGGCCTCAGTGGTTTTCGGTGGCCGCTATGTTGATTAAACAAGAAGCTGCTTGGTCGCGTCTCTGTCGTCAATGTGTTTAATCCGCCAATAGCGTGCCAGGTAGGTAAGCCAGTTTTGACTGGTTTTCATCAGGTTTACCCAGTCTAGATCCATCCGCGTACTCTGTGAAAATTGTTATTTCTTTCACAAATTATTTTGGCCAACTACTTTTATTTTATTCATTTTTTAGCTGTGTGCATGCTCTGATTCATGCAAACAGAAGTGTAACAAGAGTCTAAACCACAGGACTGTGATGGTCAATTAATCAGATGCTTCCTACATCATCAGTAAATGTGTCGGTGTGTGTGTATGTCACCTGAATGCTGCAGTGGAAAGCTGTGACTAAGAGTTCCCACAACAGTACGCCAATGCTGTTTATGTGTCAGCTTTTAGGTCTCCCACTCTGCCATAAAAATAACCTATCGCCAACCTAATCAACCTATTTTTTTTAATGCATTTTTCACTTAAAGCAAGGGAAGCAAATTTTACAGTCAAATCATACCATCCATTGATTTACAATTACAAACAGCTGATTCAGTGCCACTTTCCTGCAGGGGTTTAAAGGTAAATACAATGAGCTACATTGTAAACATCAATCACCGACTGTACTTACTGTGGATGAGCATGCGCACAGTTTTATTTTTAATGGATTATCACTGGCATAGCAAACATAACATTACTAATAAGTGCACTCACTTTAGGTTTGTTGCCAAACTTGTGTTTAAAATCTTTAAAGTCTGTTACAGTCTGGCTTCTTCTCCTCTCACGTTATTGTAGCTTTTACACTATATTTCCATATTACAATATTACCATAACTGAAATGATGACCAGTTGTAATAACCCAGAATTCTTTTCAAAGCTTTAGTGCGTAGCTTTTTGATATTACTGAACGTCTGTTACATTCAAGCCATTGCCAAATAAGTTGCTGCAAAGCTAATTAAGACTATCAGCTCCACAAAACTCTCTCTGTATTTCTCAGTACGGCTATGTTCAGAAGATAGTGTCGACCGGTGACTTTCCTTCACAGAAGCTCAAGTGAATGTAATTACCTTTTTACCGAGCCCCCCTGGTGTCAGCTGAAAAGAAAAAAACTAACCCGCGCTCAGAGAATACAAATCTCTTCCCTTGGTTTGATAAACTGTACGCACTGACTCACAATCTGTGCTCTCGGTTTCATAATGGTGAGCAAAGTAAGACAGATATTCACAAATTCAAACTTCTGGGATCAATTACTCTATAGCGAAACGATATTAAATCACAAATGACTTGTCCTCCTTGGCTACTAGCAACTGCGTGAGGGAGGTGTGGGGGCTGAATCATGTTAGTGCGACAACAGTGTTGTTGTCATTACTTAGAATTCCTCATAGGGGCGACAGAAACTATGCACTATAGTTTTAACTTCAGGAGTAGAAGATCAGTAGTACTGTGTATGCAAACAAACAGACATTTCTGAATGTGTGGATCATCACAAATATGCACTGTGATTCCACACTTTGCCCAGTCATTCTGCCCACGCTGAACCACTTTTTTTTTCTCAATTAACTTAGATACAATCCACTGACTCTGTTCATCCCTGACACAAAAGTGCTGGATTCTGTATGCTGAGTCACATACCACCATCTGGCTTCTTTGTGGGTTGGATCTGATTTTATACTATGGGTACCTAATACAGTTGGGTGATGAGTATTTGGGCTTGAGATGGGGAGGATACCAGAGTGGAGATACTTAATGGGGCAGAAAGCAACCTTATCACGACTCTGAGACTTACTAGTGTTGGCAGTTGCCATCGATTTCCCTTCCAAATTATCTCCATGTTTTCTCATTGGTCTGTGGTTAAATCCCTGCCAGGCTAGCCAGATGTGTTTGCTGGAGCACAGTCTGATGTTAACTTCCAGTTTTGCAGTAATGAGTTTTACACCTGCCCATGGACTTATTAAGAGTAAACAGGCCCCTGGGCCTGGACATGTAAAAGACCCCCACCCCTCCTACATAGGACCAAGACACGTAGAAGGAAAGTGTAATTTTCTGTTACATGGTGATCGTATTATGTCCTTGTGTTGTCGTTCTGTGTCTCTTTGTGGCCAATTTACGATCTTTGTGGTCATTCTGTGCCTCTTTGCTGTCATGATGCTTTTGTAGTTTTGCATCTTTGTGGTGATTTTGAGACTTTGTACACATATGTCTCATTGCAGTTGTTTTGCACCTTTCTGCAGTTGGCTAGCAGGTTTTTTGTAGTCATTTTATGTCTCTATGTGGTCGACTTTTCAACAAGACATGTTGCATAAATACTTGAACCCGTTCAGTAAACCATCCATGCATGTCTTGTCTTAGAGGTAAAAGCTGTGAATTCTCCCATGGTGCAAGGCTTCAGTTGCAGTCAGTTTAATTATTATGATGCTTTGACATTTAGTGAACAGTAGGCTACCGGTCAATTAAAGTGATTCAGATTGTGTCTTACTTTTATGCTGCAGTGCATTTCTATATCTATTCTATCAACTTTTCACAATCAAAGTGTAAACACAGCATGCTGCTCCTACATATATTTCATAGCAAAGCAGATAAATCATAACAAGTGATGCCAAGGAGTTGGAAGTCCTTTCTATTGGCAGACTGTTAGACTCTAACTCTGCCACATGCTGGGTGTCTTTTTGAGATCTTAATGGCCCAATTATCACAGCTCTGGAACAGATCAATGGAGACCTGCCAGCCAGTGCTCCCTTCACAATAGGGGATGGGAAAGGTGTGACAAGATGCACGAAGACCCTTTGAAGAAGGTGACAGGTGCAGCCATTTGCCAGAAGTCTGTCTTTCTCAGAGAGGTACAGATGTGACAGAAAGCTGTGAAATGGCAGTGCTCCTCTTTTATACATGAGACACAATGGCTGAATTACATGCCGTAAATCTCCTATGCCACTGTTACATGGCAGTAAGTAACTGTATTTCCTGCTGTCAGCAAATATGCCTAGGAGAAAGTTTACACTATCAAAACCCAGTGGCAAGTTGAAGATAAACTTGTTCTTCTTTATCTCTCACTGTGGAAAAATAAATTTAAAAAGGTTGTTGTGTACGTGGTTACAATTGAGTTGTAATTCATTCTGTCAAGGTCAGCCAGCCTGCACAGCAGTGGTTGTTGCATTGTTCTTTAAAACTCCACTTACGTTACAATCCAACTGATAAGATAATTTTGATACTAAGCTTCACAACAATGCTTAGGCATGTTGTAGCATTCCAGATGCTCAGCCAGTAATAGGTCTAATTTGTTAAAGGAAAAGCTTTCCTTTTCAGTGCCTCACCAATATGATCCCATCTTCAATTTGCTGAAACAGAATTTGAGATATGTGGGATCAATGTACATTTTTTACATTTTTGTGACCCACTGCGATTTGGCCAGGACCGACAGCAACTGAACAGAGCAAAATGATTGGCTGCTGTAAGATCAGACTTAAGCACTTCTGGCATTGAACGAAACAATTGCTCATCAGTGCAGCATTTGGTTGGTATAGTTTGTAATACAATTTAGTAAATTGTAATTTCCCTTGGCAGGACTAATAAAAGTATACATTATTATTATTATTATTATTATTGTCTCAACAACTGTAGAATCTGTGAAGTTTGCTACACATTCAAGCCCCACTCTTTTCCAATAATGGCTTCATCAGGTCAACACTTGGATTTTTCCAAAACTTTGTGTTATGATCAAATTCTAAAAATAACGATTCCCATGATCAGTCTCAGCTATACTTGGTTTAGTGCTAAGTAGCAATTTTTGCCTGCTTAAATGGTGAACACGGTATAAACATTATACGTGTAGGCCTACCTGCTCAGCTTCAACATTGTTGTACTAAGCATGCTGAAGATAGGATCAGTCAGGGACTAATCTGTAAATATAATATAAATATATAATATACAATAAATAAAAAAATATTGTGTTGTCTGACCCCAAAGTTTCTCATTGGAAGGAGATGTCCCCCCCCCCCAAACCTGTTTATAGTTCCATAATCTTGAAACAGTTCAGGAGGGCAGATTCAGTAAAGACAATATTTTCACAGCCCTGCATTTTAACTTTTGTGTAGGGAAAAGAACAGTGACTTTTTTTTTTTACAACAGGGTCTCAGTTCCCCAAAGCCTGACATAAATGCACCGTTAGCATTTTTAATGACTGGAAAAAAACAAAACAAAAACAGAACCAATACCTTATCAACACACACAAACAGCACGTTTTTTTAATATGCTACATCATGGCAGTAGTCCGGCAGCTTTGCTCATAGTGCACACATGCAAATTACCCATGTGCATTGGCTGTTTTTAGCTCTTTGTCAGCAACGCACTACTTCACTGTCATACAGTTAGTACTAGCCCAAGGCCTTAGGTGGGATCTGCACAAGGCATTGGGAAATTAATGTTCACTGTGAGTCTTATCCTTGAATCCAGAGGAGCCAGTCAGAACTGTGGATTGCTGCTTCATAGGAGCTGCTATCATGCAGTGAGGATCACAGCACTGTTTTCCCTGACATCAGACTGCCATGGACTGTATTAGCTGGTCTGATAGTGGGTTCCATTTGTACTTAAAACTTGGATTCCGAGATCAAAAGTCGGAAACACGCCCCCTGACATCAGATTTCCGAGCTTGGGCAACCGTTGAGTACCCTGAGCTAAAAATACAACATGGCTGCCCTGTGCATCAACAGTTTTGAAAGCTGTAGTAACATACAGTTACAGTTACAAGCACTTATTTGTTCTTTCAAGTCAATCACACACTCAGCACTGTCCATATTTGATCTGTGGACAATATTTTTACACTGTTTGTATGCACAAAAACAGAGTAATGCATTGTTAACTGGCATTGCTAACGTTGGCCAACCTGCCAAGAGCTAATGTAAATCGGATTTGTAAATGGAACACATTTAACTCGGGTGCAACAACCTTCCCAGCTTCGGCTTCAGAGTTCTGGGGTAAATGGAATACACCATAACATATTTTTAAATGGGCCCACTAACTATTAGGCATATTGCTATGATTACAATCTACCAGCTGATTTTTTTGTGTTAATCTGAGTGCAGTTTTCTGGAGAAAGTTCTCTCTACAGTTTGCCCTAAGGGATTATTCATCACCATTAAAACGGAGCTGAAAAAACTACCTAATTTAATGTAAATGGAATGTTCTTAAATAGCTTTTTTCTAGTCTTAACAACTACTCAAAGCGCCTTTACATAGCACAAAAAACATTCACACATTGTAGTCAAGGCTGCCGTACAAGGTGCAACCTGCTCATCAGACCAACACTTTTACACATTTACACTCCAACGCGCAGCATTGGGAGCAACTAGGGGCCCAGTTTCTTGCCCAAGGACACAACATGGGACTGCAGGACCGGTGATCAAACCACCAACCTTCCAATTGGCAACCGCTCTACCACTGAGCCACAGCGGCCCCACTGACCTGCTGACTAATAAAGGGTCATCACAGGTTTTTACTCATTGTGACTTGAGACCTACAAAATGTTGCCCCTTTCTTCTTCAGTTCAATTTTTAGTGGAGGAACTGGCAGACTTAAAAACTACATTTTGATGAAGAGAAGATTTGATTTTGAGAAAAGTAAAGGGAAGCTCTGGATGATTTTGTCGGAATTTGTGTGTAATGTGTAGATATTCCTCCGTGTTAATCTCTAATGTGACAAAGGAACAGGCTCTGTATTGATAATATAAATAAAATGGAGTTTACAAACAGAAAGATGAACAGAACAGAAGCAATGAATCACAAGTTCATGCCAAGTTGTATCTTATGCAATTTTTATTTTTAATTGGTGCAATTTTATGTCTGCGTGTCAATGCACATTGGTGAATCTTCTCATCCCTATTGCCCACAATGCAACTTGGCTGCTGAAAGTTCTTTCGGAGAATCTTATATTCTATGCTAGTAGCAGCTAATATAGCCAGGGACCGCTGGCCTCAAGCAGAGTTGAACAGTGGACTGCTGAGGTCTGGCATGCTCACTTCTCTCTAACGCCACACTCCCAGATGTTTTTCATTTTCGAACTTGTAGTCTTCAGCCCTGACTCAATTATCTTTGCTTGAGGCAATTTATCAGCTTTTGTGTAGCTCCCTCTGGAGCCACAAAATACTTTATGCAATTTTTTTCCCCCATATGCAGTAGTACTCTTTAAAACCTGTACACAGTTTGATGTTGAAATTTCTTGGAGTTCCCCTTAAAAGCATCTAAAAACTTAAACAGTAGTCTTATTTTTGTCTACGGTTGGTTTAGTAAAATTATAAATGCAGATTTTTGTTCCACCAGAACTTTTATCAGGTGCAGTAAGAGCAAAAATAATTATTCATAACACACAGAAAGTAATGTTCCATATAGTGAGAGCCTGCACAGCCGTTTCATTAGCTGCATATCTTTAGGTGTCTTTAGAGCAACAATGAGCACATTGAAGTTCATTGAAGTTTTTTCCCCAGGCTTTGTCAGTCATTCCTCCCATAAGAAGAATGTTACTGAGTCAAATCTTGGTGAAACGCTCCTATTCTCAGCAAATACAGAATATTGCACCTCTCTGGAGGACCAAACACCACTCCTAGTTGACTGATTATAAATACTCAAATAGGATTTTGAGTGAAACATCAGTCTGGTTTAGCTTCGTGTTGATCTCATTCTCTAAAAAACGTCCACGAGGGAAACAACAGGGTTATTGCTTGAATCTAGAGATTACTACCTAGCGTTTTCCTGATTCTCCCTAATTGGGCCGATGTTATAAAGGAAAACCTAATAAAAAACATTATTCATAATTATGTCCAGAACTTACAGCATCAACTAACACCCTCAGTAACAGTTTGTAATGCCTCATGGGCGCTTAAGGGGTCAAAAGTGAGGAAAGGAGGGCTAAAAACGAATAAAGGCATTTCTAAATGGTGCCTGTCCTAAACGTTAATTTGGCCTTTGTGGAAGGAGAAAACAATGGGGTGAAAATAATTTAACTGGATGTCTTCAGCCAAAGGGGGTTGAGAAATAATGAGCAAATTGCAACAATAAAAGTGGAATAATACCAGGATTAGCAGTGGCCTCACAGGCTTCTGTCCAGCTTGGTTTATTATTTACAAGTTGTGTGCTCTGAGGCCTGCAGCTGAAGATAATAATATTGTCTTCGCCAGCAAAAGCAATAAGGGTAAACAGAAAACTTCAGGCACACCCCACATCACTCTCCCTCTCCCTGGTGGAATATGTGCAGGAAGGAAAGGAGGATCATGGGTAGTCATTAGTGAGCTGGAGGTGATGCTTTTTATTGTTTATTGCTAATTCATCTAGTATCTGTGCAAGATGTATCCTGATGTGATCCTAGGGTGCAGGAATATACAGTTAGTGGGACTTCCCTGAACAATTTGAAGGTAGAAGAACCTTGTTATTTTCTACATAACTGACTGAAAACTGAAGCTATTTCACAACCTGCGTTTGATTTTATTCCAATATCAAAACTATTTGGAAATCTCTCAACAAGAGATGTTTCACACATTTTGATACTGTATGTTTGCTCAGTCATCTGGTGTTTTTACAGAATACTTTGGACCCATCCATCAACTGTCTGCTTTGTTCTTTGGAGTAATGTTCTCACACATATTCTCAAGACAGCGATCAGAAAGTAAAAAAAAAAAGTTGAGATAAGCTCTTTTAGTATTTTAGAGCACAACAATGCTTCAAAAGCAGGTCAAACACATATCTTTGGCTGAGCGTGTTGCATTGATTTCTGCTCCCTAAAGATGGTTTTTAGTCTGTCACCATCGGTCTCGAGAAGTCCATGAGTTTGGTGATTAGTCTCTTATAGCACACGGAGCTGCTCTTCTTCTTTTTTGACTGAAATGTTGTTAAAACCCCTTTGTGTTAAAGTATCTGCTTTTAGGAGGAGGTTATTGGCCAACCAGCCCCCAGGGGTCACACAGACTTCGTTGGCTGCTGAGGAGATTGCTGCAGGGCAGAGGGATTGGGGAGAGATCACAGACAAAGTGGGAGTTGCAGGTGGGCTCTCACAGCTCTGCAGCAACTAAATTAGTTCCATGGTGACCCTTTTCTTTCTGTTCCCGTTACTGTGAGGGAGATTCAAAGACTCCTTTTAAACACAGGAAAGTTAAAACAAGCAAATAGCAAAGCAACTATTAATAGTAGCAGTGCTAGTTGTGTTGTTTTGCCTTAACCTATATTGATTAAAAACTTTATTAATCGCACAAGGGGCAATTATTTAAGAGCAGCTACAGACAATATACATACATGCAGCACACAAGAAAAAATAAATAAAACCCCTCTGAAGAACACGATCTGAAGAAGACAAAATGCTTGTTAAATTATGCAAGATTTGTTGAAAATAACAAACAATGTTGTACACCTCTTTAATTTGCACCAATAATTAAGTGTAGGTTTTGACTATATTGTTCAGGCTGTTTCTGTCTTTCACTTGAGGATGTGTAATATATACACTATATACTATACACTACCTGTCAAAAGTTTGGGGTCACGTAGAAATTTCCATTGCACCCTATTATATACAGAATACCAGCTGAGATCAGTTGCATTGTTTTTTTTAACTAGGGCAGCAGGTCAGATTACATTATTTAATTACATAATAAATAGTTCTCCAATGTTTTGTCAGTTAGTTTAGTTTTTTTAGATGATATCATAATAGTGAAGAGAATGTGCCTTTGGAACATTGGCTGAATGGTTGCTGATAATGGGCAACGTAGATATTGCTTTAAAGTTCAGCCACCAACTCAGATCAGCTGGTATTCTGTACATGTATCTATGTGTTTTTACAGTAAATCATTGGTCAACACAAGTTGAATAGGTGTTATCAGTGGCAGAAACTGTGTGCAGCATGTAACAGAATAAATAAACAAAAACAAACTGTAAACTGTAATGACACTTGGTTGACTTTTCCCTGCTAGATGTCAGAGTAATAACAATAAGTATTGGGTAAACAATTTTTTTTATAAATCCATTGTTCCCAAACAGCCCCTCATTAGTAATTTCACAGCATGAACTGAAACAGATCAAACAAGGAAAATACACTAATAATATCTGAGAAATCCAAACTCAATATACAGTAAACATGCTTTTATTTTGCGCTTCTGACTGTGTCATTTAGGGTAATACAGGTGCATGTTGATTTGTAATTTGCTCACAGTCGACAAAAATATTGAATTGCTGCTCTCTTTTAATTAGTCAGTAGTTGCATTAAAAGTTTACTGTTAAGGCAATACTGTGTTTGTACAGTGGGGCTTGAAAGTTCGGGTGCCCCAGGTAAACGTTTGTATTAATGTGCAGAAAGAAGCCAAGAAAAGATGAAAAAATCTCCAAAAGGCATCAAATGACAGATTAGACATTCGTATACTATTTCACAAAAAGTTAGATTTTATTTCCATCGTTTACACTTTCAAAATAACAGAAAACAAAAAAAATGTTGTCTACAAAAGTTTAAGGTTAATACCTTGTACTGCCCCCTTTGGCAAGCATCACAGCCAGTAAACACTTTGTGTAGCCAGCCAAGAGTCTTTCAATTCTTGTTTGAGGTATCTTCACCCATTCTTCATTACAAAAGTCTTCCAGTTCTTTGAGATCTCTGGGCTGTCGGTCAAGCACTGACCTTTTAAGGTCTATCCATAGATTTTCAATTATGCTGAGGTCAGGAGATTGTGAGGGCCATGGCAAAACCTTCAGTTTATGCCTCTTGATGTAATCCAACGTTGATTTTGAGGTGTGTTTAGGATCATTATCCATTTGTAGAAGCCATCCTCTCTTTAACTTCAGCTTTTTCACAGATGGCATCAAGTTAGCGTCCACAATGTTCTGAAATTTTATTGAATTAATTTTTCCTTCTACTCGTGAAATGTTCCCTGTGCCACTGGCTGCAATGCAACCCCAAAGCATGATTGATCCCCCCCCATGCTTAACAATTGGACAGAGGTTCTTTTCATTAAATTCTGTGCCCGTTCTTCTCCAACCGTACCTTTGCTCATTCTGGCCAAAAAGTTCTATTTTAACCTCATTGGTCCACGAAACTTGTTTCCACAATGCATCAGGCTTGTCTACATGTTCATTTGCAAACTTCAAACGCAGATTTTTATGGTGAGGAGGTAGAAGAGGTTTTCTCCTGCAGTTAAATGTGGGTTTTGACTTGCTTGTCTCACAATCCTGTCTGATATTTTTCTTGGTCTTCTAGATGTTGCTTTAACTCCAACTGTTCCTGATGACTGCCATTTCTTAATTCCATTCCGAACAGAGGATATTGGCATCTGAAAATGCTTTATTATCTTCTAATCGCCTTCTCCTGCTTTGTGAGCGTCAACTATTTTCAGTTGGAGTTTTCTAGACAACTGCTTAGAAGAAGCCATGGTGCTGATTGTTGGGGCAAGGTCAGATGAGTCTGGGCATTTAAAACCTGATTGACATTACCTGGTCTTACCAGACGATAATTGAGAACAATCCATGACGCTGTCAGGTCTCAGCTTTCCAAAGGGGGCGGTGCATGCTATAAACTCTGCAGGGTGCCCAAACTTTTGCAGATTACATTTTTTTGTTTTCTGTTATTTTAAAAATGTAAATGATGGAAATAAAATCCAAGTTTTTGTGACCTTTTCTCATTTGATGCCTTTGTGGAGATTTTTACATATTTTCTTGGCCTCTTTATAGACATTAGTAAAAAAATTTCCATGGGGTGCTCAAACCTTTGAGCCCCACTGTATAGTTTAAATAAGGGCTTCCCTTATTCCTATAATAATTATTTAAATTATATCCTAAACTTTCAATCATTATTTTCGATTAATTGTTTAGTCTATTTAATCAAATAGCGTATACATCACAGTTACAATTTCCAAAAGCATAAAGTGGTATTTTAAAATTTCTTGTTTTGTCTGACTAGCAGACTAAAACTCAAATATAATTAAATTTCAATCATAATTTTACCTAAAAAAAAACCTTTCTACACAAAAGATAGATAATCTTTTAATAGATCTTCAAAGTATTTTTTTAAGACAGTATAACGAGTTATGTTGATCTACTGATCTATTAACTGGTCATTTATTTCAGCTGTTATCATAACCTGACAGTATTAGGTGTACCAGCTATGGTGGCAAAGCCGGTTGGTAGGTCAATCGCCTGTGGACACTAAAGCTGTTTTCATGTCATAGAGATTCCACTGTAATTTAAATCTGAACCTTGGCCTTTTGCTGCATAACCAACACAACCAATATAACATATTGCCGGCGCAAAATTTATGCGACACAACATCAATATAATATATAAATCACTTATAAAACATCTGCCCCTGCCATCATTAAATGTCTCACTTGCAGTTTTTTGGCCAAAAAATTGGTGCACCTGTCTTTTACCCATTTTTAATGGCTATAGTGTTATGTTGTCAATGCACAGTATTTTCCACCCTTATATGACTAAATTTAGAATCATACAACTGTTTTGAACCGTCCAGCGATATGAACGCTCTCAAGGTGTAAAGAGTCTTTCCCATCTTTACTATCCTTCCTGTCTGACGCAAATGCTCTCGAAATGATAAGTCCATGGCCTCGCATGGCAGCTTTGCCCACCGTACATAAATAATGCAACTCATTATGCACTTGTTTAAACTCTAACATGAAGGTCAGAATCAAATCATGTTTTCAATTAAAAGAACGCTAATTTTAATTTGTGTCACTGGTTCTACGACCCGTCAACCACTAGGACCAAAACACATGTTACAAGGACAGCTATATTTCCGGTTTAGTGGATGTGGACTATGATAAACAGCAGGCTACATATGTGACTCAGGTGTACTTTCAGCAAGGTCTTACATCACCTTGGGAATTGATGTAACTTATTGTATGTAAAGAAATAGTTTTTTCTTTGTAATCAGGCATTTTGCAATTCCCATATTTGATTCAGTTTCTCTGAACACAATGCTTCTTATCCCTCCTCATCACAACGGACAGACAAAGTAAAAGTGCATCTCACTGACGCAATCCACTCCCGACTGGCTATGGGTCCCCTGAGGAAACACAACAATGAGCTACTCAGACTGCCAGAGGACAAAATGCCCGTGCAGGGAATAGCGGTAAAAAGAAAAGACAAGAAATCATCTTTGGATCCAAACGCTGAATTAAAGTGGCATAAATGGCACTACAGGTTAAATGAATAGATGATTAGATTTGATTTGATTTTTAAGGGACTGTCCCTTCAAATAGGATTTTGAATTCAGGGATTTTACTTGAAATGGAGTATTATTAAATTGTTGCATTAGTACATTAAGTTGAATTCTAATACTGTCAGTTCCAACACTAAAACGTCTTCATCGGATTGGAAGTACAGAATAGATGCAAAGTCAATATGTTTTTGTGAGACATCAATACCTTATCATTAATTATGATTATTTACTAAGCCGCACAAGGAGAAGCTCTCTGCTTGTCTGAGCTGAGGATATATAGTGACCTTGTGAAGGACCACGCAAGCAGAAAGAAAATTACAAATTTGTACTATTCCTCATGGGAAAGGTTGAATCAGATTTATTTCATATTATGTTAATTTAAATGTTTAATCTCCTCACATATTGTATTTTATCTACTCCACCGTGGACAATACTGTTTACACATGGACAACAAGGGGGATTATCTCTGATGGATCTCCATGGACCCTCTCATCTAAAAGATTTCACTGGGTCCATTAAAGAACTGCAATTACACGGTTTCAGTGACCTTGACATAGTGAGGTACAATCAATAGATGCCTGTTTTTATTTTTTTCCCAATCCACACAGGTCACTCCTCTCCTCTGGAATAAACGCTGCTTTAATTCTTTGTTTGACAAAAAATTACTGAGCTTTATCATCTCACTGACAAAAAACGATGCCCATAAACGTAGAGGAACAGATTTATTTAATCTCCTCCTTGATAATTTGGTCAATATATCAACCCTTCTGTGCAGCAGAGCTCCAACAGACATAATGACGAATGAGAGGGTTATTGTCACCTGCACATTAAGGAGTTTCATTGTTATTGCCTTGCTCAAAGCAATATGTGTTGTTTAGTGTTAAAGCAATATTGCCACCTTGCTATAATCTTTGAGAGGAACAACTCACTGTTGGATTTTTACTTTAAAACCACAGAAAAAAAACACTTGATTCAAAATATTTCTTTGTGCGGGCAGAAGTTCGCAATACCGGTGTAAATTGGTCCAGCTGAGTTTAGGTTTGGCCAACAGAATGCACAACACCATGGAAACAGGCACCACACAGAGCACCCACTCATCATCACAGCAGCAACAATCCAAAGGCATCTGTCTGCCAAACTGCTTTGATTAAAGAAATGCAAAATATGAGACTTGGCCCCATTCAGCTGGACAAGATTCTTTTCTCTGGTGAACATGTGCCAAAATGAGGAGATTGGAATTTTCAGACTTATTATCGAAGTCATTACAAAGTCCCAAGACAGACCGACAACACTGTGACACAAACTACCAGCTGCCAGAACTCTCTAATGTTCCTGGTGACTTTACCTCCAAGAAATCATTACAGTTTTGTATATTTCTGCATTTTGGAGACTGTGACACCTTGTAATTGCAAGAATAATGACTATCCTCTCCAAGCAGCAAATGCAAAGGTAGCTGTAAAAGGTCTAAGGGGCATGGTTGCAAAAGTGAAAGATCTCCTACAAAGAAATTTTACTTCATTGTTTGCTTGCTTGGACCACACCTATCTTCAAACTCAGCCTTCACTGTAATGTTTTGTGATGGCATGATGCGACACTATCATGATGACGATAACTCTGGCAGACAGAGAGTGCTCAAAACCACCTCTGTGGTAGTTCCTGTTACCGTAAGTGTCTGGACCACATTTTCCCATGATAACACAGACACACACACATATACACACACTCACACAAACACAAATTCACAAGGTGATAACCATGCCAGTGTCGCTCACAGCTAATAATAAAAACAAACTTAATAAATAAGTAAGCAACACTAACATTACATATTTAACTTTGGTGACTCATGTCACAAAGCTTTTCCAAGTACTTTTTGGAACATGGACAAATGATCCTTGCTTATTCCGACCAAACTGTCCAGTAAATAGATACATTCATATTTTCTATATACCACTAGGGAGGTGTTCCAGGCCTGTCCAGCTGGTGGGGCAGACCCAGGGCTAGGTGGAGGGATAATATCTCCAACCTGGCCTGGGAACGCCCCCCCCCAGTCAGAGTTGGTTAATGTGGCTCGGGAAAGGGAATTTTGGGGTCCCCTGCTGGAGCTGCTGCCCCCGCGACCCAGTTATTTTAATCAGTAATTCAAAATCAGAGTAAGTAGGCTTACAGTTGGTAACACGCAGTTAAAGTGCCCATATTATGAAAAAATGACTTTTTCTGTGATTTGAGGTGTTATTATGTGTCTCTGGTGCATCCACATGCACGCGCACTTGGAAAAAAAACTATCCCAGCTGTTTTGAGTGAGACAAAGTTTCTGAATGTCCTCTGCCTTCAGTCTCCGGGTGAGCTGGTCAAAATCTGCATGGCTTTCTACGTCACTAGCTGAGACAAGGTGGCTAATCTTAGCACATGCTAGCGCTAGCATGCTAGCTAGATCTCAACGGCAAAACAGTGCTAAAACACACACTAGTTAACCATAATCTCCAAAAGAACTACTTCCATATTCCACAAGTGCCCCTCGTTCCCAGCGCCCCCAGAAGTCTCCCAGCTAATCCTGCCTGGCTTGGACTGACCATAGTGAGACAAAGAGTTATATCCATGATCTTACCTAGATACTGCTCATGTGCGACTCCAAACAAAGATAGTATAGAAATGAGATGTCTCACTCTGTAGCTAAAACAGAGACCCAAATGCACAGGGTGAAAACAGGATCTGCAGCAACAAAAATATTTCTTTTGAAAATGCCTTTAGCTGTGAACTCTATTAAAAAAACATGTGGTACAGGACTCAATAGTGTATCAGGTGCCCCCTTTTGTCAACTCATGGTGCATTAATGTGCTCCTCATTATTGGGATATTAATAAGTGTTTTTGAATCAATAATGGAATTGAATTGTGAGCTTAAAATTGAATGTCAAATTGAATTGTAGATTCATTGTGATGCCCTTAATATTTTGTCATTAATTCAGATTATTTTTTAGTTCCATTCAGCTTTATTCAGTTTAACAGATGAAGCTATCTGTATGTGTATGTATTTATATACTGTATGTACAGTATATATATATATATATATATATATGTATATATATTGTATATACATGTATACTATACATACATATATACATGCACACACACATATATATACATACATATATATATATATACACAGACTTTACTTCACTGTTAAGCCCTGGGGAAACACCCAGTGAAAGACAACGAAGGAGAAGGATGAATCTGCAGAAAAAAGCATGACAATCATGTTTAATATTTTTGATAATAAAACACAACCCTTGCTTTAAGGTAATCATGAACACAGTTAAAATGTAAATTCATAATCATGCTAATTATTCAGTTACCATTTCCTAGTTAGTTGCAAAGTACACCTCCGAGGATGTAATATAACATGATCCAAATTATGTGCTTTGACATTTTTTTCTCTTCCAGTTGTAATTAGCCAACATTATTTAGATAATTTGACATATGAGAATATTCAGCTTTCGTGCTTTTGTCTAACAGCACATTAGTTTGAATTGGCTCTCTACTGCTGTAATTTACACAGCTGTAAAATATTTTGGGATGTTTGTTTTCTTGTTACTAATGTTGTGTATATATATTTGTATAACATTACAGCAGCTCAAGCTTCTGCTCAGAGTCTAAATTTCTTGGGACGCAGCTGTTGACTTCTGCATTTAGTATTCAGTTATCTGATGCTCCCTTCATTTGAATACTAGGTGCCAAGTGAAGTTCCTCTGTTCATGAATAACTCATGCTTTACCCAGGGGTTTTTGTCTAATCTTAGACATTTAAGGAGAACACAGAGATACAAATGGAATACGTGGATTCAGTCTAATTCAAATGAGCAAGCCTCATTCTTTCGTCTCAACAGTTTCAAAGCTAAATTAAATTTACAGCTTGTAACTACAACTAGTTTCTTCAATAAAGGACTGAAAACAGAAAACTGATGTCAGCCAGATTTCAAACCATACAGAACCTTGTTATTAACCTATACTGTAGAAGAAAAACGTTTTTGAGACAGGTAATCACAATGAATTGACTCGAGTCTCAGTGTACCTTAGTGAAAAAAAACTGATATTTTGCTTCTGCTTGCATCTTTATCAGCATGCAAACAGAACTTTGTCAATCAATTAAAGGTGACAAAGTGTTCACTGATATAGAGAACCTATACACATAGAAACATAGAAAGCGCAAAGTGACAAAATGAGGGACATCCAGGGGAATTTCCAGCGGCACCTGACCAATTCCGGAAATAAAACGTTGTCAGTATAGTCTACCGTATCCTCTTTACAGGCAGTGGTCTGCCTTTGTCTGCACCCATCTGGGCCTCTTCTTGCTTCATCTTACAGGTTAGGCAGCAAAATCCATGAATCAAACACATCTGAGGCGTCCTGTGGCTGTGGCTCGGCTGCAAGACTTCCAAATGGGTGCAGCTGTCCTGGCAGGATGCCTGAAATTGAAGCTCTGATCTGACTACACAAGAGGCCTTTCTCTCTGCAGTTGGTTCCTGTAGCTTCTTCTCACACAACATGACACAGTGCTGCTCATTGTCCATGGGGAACTTCAGTCTGAAAAGGTCAGAAGTTGTTGGTACATAGAAACAGTAGAGCTCATGTCACACATTATGTCTGCAACAGATGAAGGAACACAGACGTGCGTCTGTTGTACAGTCATTACCGCATCATCTAAAAAAGCAATCATTTCCAAATTGCAGACAAAAAGTTCATTTTCTAAGTGTAGTGTTTTTTTATTTATTTATCTATTTTTGTATACATTTAGAAATTATAAACAGTGACAAAAGATTAGTATAATACACTGAGATTGGGAACGTGTCCCAGGAACAAAAAACATAGAAAGGATAGACGGGAGGGGAGGGAATACAAAACAACACATGCAGAAACAGACACACACAGATACAGACACAAGACAAGGGACCAAACACCTGCGCATGATAATGCAAAGGCTGTAGCACAAGGACCCAGCCCGGACCTCAAAGCTTCAGCGATGCTCAGCCAAGTGTCCAGAGTCCTTCCTGGCGCTCCATGAATGCGTGCCGTAGAGAACTCCATAAAACTACATTCAAGAAGGAAAGGGTCCATGCATGGATACACAGGTCATGAGATGGTTTCCAACGGGTTGCAATCATTTTCTTTTCTTTGATGCTGTAAGTCCAGCAAATTTGAGTTCCAGAGAGCTGAAAGGCTGACAGATCATTCAGAATCAAGACATTGACAGTAACAGCCACAGTGACATTGAACAGGGGGGACATTTTGAATGCAATGGGGGGACCCATGTTTTCTAAGTGTTTTATAATCTGTTATTAATAATTAAACACAAAATACTACCTCCACATGCACAATTCTGAACATTCCCAAAGTTTTTATTATTTGAGGTCAGATGTAATGAGAGAGATATAGAACACAGAAATGTTATAAATAATTTTCTTCCACACTTTTCTCATTTACAGTTTAAGCAAAAAAATCACATATCAATCATAATAATCTTCTCACAGTCTCATTACAATGGGGGTTGAAAATATAATTTAAACTTCTCTGCAGGCCTTTTGAAGATGTAAACAGAGTGTTGCACCAGCACATTTTAATCTGTGATATACCTAGATGTGATCTTCATTATGTGGATAGATCTAATAGTTGAACTAGTTTAATGTATTTGTTTGGCAGCCTCTTTTGACTGGTTCTTTTCTAGAAAATGAGTGTATTACTAGCAGGAGGATGAATCATTAAAACCTTCTTTTCACAGACATTCAGCTTCTTAGCAGAATACATTTTGTACAAATCTGTCACAGATTCTTCCTCTAATTCATACTATGTGAATTTGCTCATTACAGATCACCAGAAACTCTCTTTTGCAGATGATATAGTTACACTTTCCTGCTTTAAAAGAAGGTTTTTAACAAAATAATTTTATCACTTGGGCAGTCTAGTGAAGTACATTAATAATCTCCACAGCATGCTATTGAATCAAAATATACTATAACACGCATTGAGATAGTAAAGTAAAAATATCTTATCACATATCCCTCTATCTGCATGTAGTACAATCGCCCATCATTATGCAAAGGCATTTTCGCTTGCACTTGACCTTGCACCCATCACACAATGAAAAAGATCATTTTAGCTAATGAAAAATATTAGGTTTGAATAAAACAGTTTAAATACCCCTAAAGTTCAATTTCACTTCATTTCATTAGCAGAATATGCACCACACGCTCACATAACATCTGACACACCATCCTGCCTCCAGTTTGCACAATCTTGGACGTGTTGTGAGAAGGAAAAAAAAAACGTCAAAGGAATAGTTTAGATTTTTTGAAGTGGGGTTGTATGAGGTATTTGTTCATAGTCAGCGTATTGGCAGTCGACACGCCCCAGTTTGGAGAAGCAGGAAGGAGCGCCAGCTAAGCAATATACTGCTGTTGACAGGGGGCCGGACTTAACAACAATTAATATCAGTTTAACTTCACACTATATTTAGAATATTTTCAGGGAACGGGGATACCCACCTGCCACCAGCCGTCTTTGTGCCACTGCAAAACATGAAAACAGACAATTATCATATATTTCATTGTGCATACGTTTACCACATTCAAGTGTAGAGGGAAAGTGGCCCTAAACTCCTCACTGTTAGCCACACCTCCCATCCAAAAACTAGATTAAAAAAAAAGGTTAAAAAGAGAAGTTACACCAGAATTGACACTAATAAAACCATACCAAGGGTCCAGAGCAAACTGCATAAAAGAATAAAAAAAGTGGGATAAAACAGCAGCAGGTATCCTGCATTACTATTTGCAATAACAAATACTAATTAACAGACAGTACATCAATGAAGCTGATCCAGACAATCCTGAGTTAATGAAACCATTGAATTAAAAGTACTTCATATTTCCCAGACGTAGTAACACTACTCATTTAGTTTCTTAAAGTAACATTTACATGGTCAGTTATGTACTGTATAATCCCCATGGCCATTTAAATGTCTTTAAATGCATCGCTGACAATGAGAAAATAGTCCATCTTTTCTCTTTCTTGAAAAAAATTCTGCAGATTCCATTGCTTTTTCCTTTGTAGTAAATCCTTCTTAAAACAGATGCCCTGAAACCCACAAACACACATTTGCTGTGTTTAATAAATATCCTCTTGAGGTAAATACTTAGTGGCTTGAATGCAGGTGCAGATTATATAGGGCTCAGTTTAAATCTCCAAACATCTTGGCAGATGTTCTGCATCTTTAAAATAGCATGTTCCTATAAATTTTTGGACCAAACCACTTTATCAAAATGTGAAGGGGAACTCATTTTAAAGCCATCTGATCTCATAATTCATTTTCTAATGAATGAACTACTACGTCTCAATAAAAACCCATGGATGAGATCAGTTGGTTTTATAGTGCGGCATGCGTAACTTGACACAGATGAATTTAACTGCTCCTCATGAATAACTTTACCGTGCACCAATCTTGTTGAATATTACAATGGAGTGTTCTGCCTAGATGCTCAGCACTCCCACAGAACGGAAGCATACACAATTGTGCTATTAAACACCAAGGCCTTTGCATTTAGTTAAGAGGACAGGCATCTAAATATTTAATATAGGGCTATAAATTAACTACAGCACCTAATTTGAAGAGGACAAGCCGAGTGCATAATGCTTTAGACAAAACTGCTGTACAGAGAATGTGTGTTGTTGAGTTTGTTCCAGAGCTTTAGAACAGTAACATCATCTTGCTGCAAGTTTCTATCTCACTTAGCGTAACAAAAAAAGGCACAGGCTGCATGCAGAGTGGCACCAGTGCAGAAAAGCCTATTTGACACTGCATCACATATTCTAAACAGGGAGGGCACCTTGGTGGAAAAATAGGCTCGTTCGAGATGAGCCAGGTCTGCGCAGAATCGATCACCG
>NC_048416.1:22955005-22979341 GCF_013103735.1 Etheostoma cragini
GTCCCCGCCCCCGCTGCTGCCGCCTGCTCTCGTCCACTTTACAGGCGAGGCGCAGTTCATCTCGAACGAGCCTAGTGTTTGGTCAGACCTGAGATCTTTTTTTTGAGTTTTCTCACTTTTTGCTTGCAGGTTTCTCTATAGAGCTCCCCCTAAAAATTTGGAATAGACGTTTGGCAGCTCCTCCGTTTACTTGTGTCTGACTCCTCCCCCGGTCAGTCTGCCTTCTCTTTTTTCTCGGTCTCTCCGACAATAATTTTCGAGCTTTCTGCTTCTTTTTTTGGCTCAGCCGGCTCAGCCATGACGATAGTGTAAAAAACTCCATCGCTACATTGTTAGTCGGTTTCTGAATGGGTGTATGTGTGCAGTGCTGTAACCGTGCTGTGTCCGTGAGTCAAACTGCAGCGACTCGCTGGTTGAGTGGGGTTTTTCTGCTCACAGGCACTAGGGGGGAGTGAGAAGACCAACATTCAGAAAAATAGAACCGGCAGCGGTTTGACAATTACGGAGCCCCGAAGGTGACATGGAGGGAAAAAAAAACAATTAAACAAAAAAAAAATCTACTGAGGACAAACACATTTGCGAGATTTTGACTTTGGTGAGATATTGAGTTTAATTTGCATGTTATCAAGTTTTATTTGCGAGATCTTGCAAATCCAACAAACAGTAAGGCTAACCTAGCTAGATCTCGCAAATAAATCTCAATATCTCGCAAAACAAAGCCAATATCTCGCAAAATTGTTTGTCCCCAGTACATGTTTACTTCTTTTTCCCGGTGGGGCTCCATCGACAATGAAAGGACACAATGGAAAGTGGGAGTCTGGAGGTACAAGTGGCACGTGAAGAGACATTTACTTTGAACTATAGCAGCGGAGGTTAAATGTCAGTATGTGGTTAGCTCTGTCACCTCACAGCCAGCAGGTTTCATGTTCTCTGCGTGGGCTTAAGACTACAAGTTAAGTGAAATGGAGACACACAAATTGCCTGTGGGTGTGAAATGCGTTTGTCTGTCGCTGTGTGTTACTCTGATGATAGACTGGTGACACATCCGCGGTCTGCCCTGACTTTCATTCAATGCATCATGAAATAGACAGTTTTAGAAAATGGATGGAAAGATCTGGGGTTCAATTTGAACTCTTATCAACAAAGTGTTTATTGAATTCCACTGTGGTGGAAAGTAACTCAATACATTTACTCAAGTACTGCACCGATTTTACACACCAAAGTTTGTCTAAAGTTGTTGGGGAATACAACGTATGCGTGTGTGAAAAAGTCTTTTGTGGGTCCAGAGAGATTGCCTCAAGTGATTTTACTGGCCAAACAGTCAGCGGTCGATCTGCATTTTGGGTAAGCCTCCAAGTTTTGACAAAGAAGAAGAATGTGTGAAATAAAAAAAAAAGTCCTCCAAACCATACAACCACATATGTTGTTAGTTCCTACAATCTAATATGACCAAAATCATTTTTACAAATTAGCACTCCTTGTGGCGACAGGAAATACTATCCACAGGAGGGTTTTCCTGACATAGTGTGTTTCCTACATTAACTTAAGATTAATTCCAGTCTACTTCTATTTTCAAACGGGACACCATGCTATTCGAGTGAAAGTCCTGTGTTTGTAATGGAGGATTTCTAGAATATTGTACTTGTTCTTAAGCAAAGGATCTGAATGCTGCTGATTTAATTAAACTACATTTTTCCAACCAAAACATAAACTGAACCATTAAATATTTAAATTAAGTTTCATAGTATGTAGATCAATGTGTGCTGTATAAGTGTCACAGCAGTGAAACCTAAAGCCCTGTTTCTCTTTGCATTAGTTGCACACTGCAATTTCTGATCAAAATAATTTGCAATTAAAGGGATTTTGATTCAGAATGGTTTGGGGACAAGCCAAGCATTTGAACCAACTGCAACAGAGCACTTAACAGCATATTAATTCAATTTTCAATTCAATTCAATTCAATTTTATTTATAGTATCAATTCATAACAAGAGTTATCTCAAGACACTATACAGATAGACCACACTCCAGAATTTACAAGGACCCAACAGTTCTAGTAGTCTCCTCTATATTATAGTTCTTTAGTTATAGTGCAAATCCGGTGCTGCAATACTGACCATGCAAAAACAATTCAAGGCAGCAAGGACTAGAGACAATGAAGGGCACCTTCACTTCTTAATTCTAAGTCAAGAACTAAAGTTGTGGGTTTTATTGATATACTACCTAGCAGATGATTGTTTTACAGAAAAATAAAACAAATGTTAAGAGTGCAATTGGTCAATGTCAGGCAGGAGTGTAACTATCGGTTGAGCAGTTTGTTTTCATAAGCCTTATTGTTATTTCTTTTACATTTAATCTGACTTTTGTCCACATACCCAAGAGTTCTTGTGTTTTCTCCTGCAAAAAGAAACTGATCACTGCAGATCACAGTAAGTACAGTCGCCTGTAAGATTTACTGTTCAGAAAATGCTTCTGTTAATACGAAGTGAGCAGAAAAATGAGAAAGCTGAAATGAGCTGCTGATTATGCATCACGAAGTAAACAAAACAATAGACAGTTAAACCGCTGTGCACAGGGCTTGCATTGCAAAAACAAGTCATTTCAAAATCAGATTGTATCATGGATACCTGAGATTGTATTATTGCATTATGGACTTTTTTATCACAATTTTTTATAATCAAGAAACGTTTCAAGATTGTCTTTTTCTTTAAATTGTCTATATAACATTTAAAAAGAAATTGAAGAATGACAACTGCACCATGATGATCATGTAGTACTCTATAGTTCTAGTTTGTAGCTTTGGTTCTAGTAATACAAATTAACAAATTTAAATTCAGTAATCTTGGCATCTGTGTGTAATCTCCAATGAAACAGTCCATTAACAAATGCACTTTTTTTATCATTAACAGTCCAACATTTGTAAAAGTCAATTTCTAGACAAATAAGGTGGATTTTCAAATCTAGTTTTTGTGAAAAATGAGTTCAAGTGGCTGCAACTGAAACTAGTACCAAAAAGACATGCATTTGAATGGAACAACTGACAACAAAATTTATTCTGGATTTTCCCTTTGTTTTGCGTCTGTCAGAACGATTCAGTTTGCTCCTTTATGTCAGGCAAGCAAAAGTAATCAAAGAAAAGTATACATGAAAGAAATGTATAATTCATATGGTATAATTGGACCATAGGGTTATGATAAAAAGGTCTCGGCACACATCATGTACCAAAAAAAAAGAAAATCATGAGGCTGTGGCCCTTGTATTCACTTTTGCTTGCTTTATCCTCTTCTACCATCATGACAAATCCATCACTGAGAGAGTTGATGCTGTCAGAGACCTTGAAAACTAGGCAACAGCCCTGGCGGTATGACGAGCTGTGAAGCAGGCTGTGGTGCTTGGTTCAGCTCACAATGCAGTAACCACTGGCCCTGACGCATTAACAAATGAAGACGGATTGCGTATGATGTCACAAGTCAAGTTTAATTCGCTATTTTGCCAAAAGGGGTAATGGCTGAGGGAGAGCAATGTATCGTGAGCGTCGGAAGTAAACTCAATATATAACAAAGCCCAGAGGTATGGCTTTGATCTTCTCTTGCCGAGAGTTGTGACATTCCCTGTTCCAGTGTATCTGAACTCAGGTGGCTCCTTCACACACAATAGCACAGGGAAATAACTTCATCTCACAGACTAAATCAGGAGCTCCTGAAGTCCCTCTAGAATCTGGAAAAGCAAGAAGATGAAACAACCAGATCAAATTGTAATATTCTTCCCTGATGTTGTATTAATTTTACATAAAAAAAGGAAAAAGAGTTGTGGGCTGCTGACTGAGACCTGCGTGCATTGTAAATCTCTTATCTCTCTACAGCACAGGTGAGGTCAGCTCATTTTTGCTGCAGTCAATTCAAAATGTCAGCACAAATTCTGGTTTATTTTTCACAGTTGGAACATTCAGGTTCATTTATTTGTCAGCGGGTTGGATATATGTTGGGCCGGGGTTCCTGTCACCCTGGATACTACACAACTACTCCTTCCTGCACAGCACACTTATGTCAACTAGCCTGATTCCTGAACTATAGTGGCCTTACTTCATGTTTCACAAGACCAATAACTCTCAGCAAGTAATTCATTTTTACATTTACATTTTCCATTATTTTAATTCTTCTGTAATCTTCATATACTGTAAGCAGCTCTTGTCCTTCGGGTCAAAAATGACCTGGTGTAGCTTTTCCATGATGAAAAATCCTCTTCATTAACTTTTAAATACAAAATCTATTTTGTATGACGATACAGACAGTCACACATCAACATAATGTGTTTTTATTGACCGTACAGACAGTATTTGAGCAGCCTGTACACATCTCACTGTTACACCAACACACATCACAATAAATATTTTCTTGTTGGCCTGTTTTATTCTGCTCCCAACTCCTCTGAGTCACTTACTTTGGTAGTGTCCACTGTATATGGTGTGAGTGTGTGTCAGGGAGGGAGAATGAGTTAGAACAACACTGGCTCTCCGGCTGATCCTACAAGACCTGTGTGTGCGTGTGTGCACGTTACATAGTCTTAGGTTACCATCCATGCTGCAGAGTAACTATAGACTCTACAACTGCTGGATTGAGGAAATTGTGTACGATGGCGGTGGGCTGATTTTTAGAAGGGTATGGACTTATCTAACTCAGGGGGATATGGTGAATAAGCTAAAGTCCCAAAAAGTCAGCACGTTCCTTTAACTATGACATTTGCACAGTCACTTTAATATATACCATGCCATTTGCGCAAGTACCAAGATCTACAATATATCCATCCATCTTCAGCCGCTTATCCGGTATCGGGAGCAGCAGCTCCAGTAGGGGACCCCATATCTACAATATCATTTCTAATAATTCAGAGCCTGTGAATAATGTTAATTTTAATAAAATGTCTTTTAAATCGCCCATATTCTGCTCATTTTCAGGTTCATAATTGTATTTTGAGGTTGTACCAGAATAGGTTTACATGGTTTCATTTTCAAAAACACCATATTTGTGTTGTACTGCAGATTGCTGCTGATCCTGTTTTCACCCTGTGTGTTCAGGTCTCTGTTTTAGCTACAGAGTGAGACAGCTCACTTGTTTTAGCTATGGAATGAGACATCTAACTTCTTTATTATCTTTGTTGGGAGTCACACATGCGCAGTAGCTAGGTAAGATCTCATCAGCTAGATAACTCTTCTCTTTGGTCAGTCCAAGGCAGGATTAACTGGGAGACTTCTTCTAAACGAGGGGCACTTGTGGAATACCTGCAGAACAGGGACATGGAAGTAGTTCTTTTGGAGATTATGGTCAACTAGTGTGTGTTGTAGCAGTGTTTTGCCATTGAGAACGAGCTAGGATGCTAGCGCTAGCGTGGTACGGTTAGCCACATTGTCTCGGCCAGTTACATAGAAAGTCGTGCAGATTTTGAACAGCTTACCCGGGGACAGAAGGCAGTACTAATTCTGAAACCGTATCTCACTCAAAACAGCATGGATGTTTTTTTCCCAAGTTTGCATGCGTGTGGAAGCACCAGAGACACAAAATAACAACCCAAATCCTAGAAAAAAAGTTGTTTTCATGATATGGCCACTTTAATGTACTGTATTTGTACATTAATACAGTACATTAATGTATATATGCACTGTTTGTTGGAGTATCAAGACCACAACTAACATTTTGTTACATATGTGCCTGTATATTGTGTCAGTAAATTGAACTACTGTAAAATCACAGTCTCCAGCTCAACCATTGTGCTCCTTTGCTTCTGCATGATTGCTCACCTGTCACTCAGAGGACCCTGTTGCTAGTCTCAGGGAAGGCTCGTCTTCTCTGTTCTGGCTCCACAGTGGTTGAATGAACTCCACTTTGAAGTCAGAACAGCAGAGTCACTACCCTTCTACTGCTGCAGGCTGAAAACCCATCGTTTTCAGAAACAACACCTACACACTACGCACTTAGTAACATCTTACTTCCTCAAAAACTGTGAGACAAATTCTAGCTCTTGTTCCTTTCATTGTAAAAGCATCTTAAACAAACGCAATGTAATGTATACATATATAATTTGATTGTCAATGGCAAGGCAAAATGAGGATTCATTTAACTTCTGCTTATTACAAAAGGTTTAAAATACTTATATATGTCAGCTATTACATTTCTGTGCAAAATGACACTAATATAGAGAAATGATAACAGAAGTGAGTTTGCCGACACATTCAATTGTAAAGAGGTAGATCTTGAATGATTTTGTGGCAGAGTCGACTAATGATATAACAACACCAGATCCACATTAGCAGCCAAGTTATAGCAGTAAGCAGTGATTTAAAATATCCCAAGGCATATTGAATGTAAGGGATGCTAAAAGTGCTAAAGGGAGGGATAACTGGATTCCAGCTGATCATGAAGGCGATATAATGTGTGGGGGATGGAGTGCAAAGAGAAGTTGTTGAAAACTGATGTGTTAATTTAAGGGAACAAGAATGTTGTGATGTCTTGGCGAGCTCTGTTTGGTTAAACTGTGTGCTATGTCAATACGTGATAAGGGAGCACAGTAGGAAATGGGAACTTAATGGACAGTTTATGTGACAGAGAGCGAGAAAAAAGGTTTAGGAAGGCAAATACATGTAATGCAGAGGGCAAAATTGCGAGGACATGGAGGAGGATAGACTTCATGCTACGATTGTGTTGCTAGCGTCTCCAACTGCTGATACTTGGACATATAGAAAGAGGCTTAGACTATGTTCAAACTGAATGCAGTGTTGTGTGTTATCACAGTATGGCTGTGTTTATTTTCCCCAAAGCCCAATGGTACTGCATGTGTAGATGTTAGTTGTAACTATAGCTAGCTACCGCTGCAGTATCATTCATGGCCTCATAAGGTGTCGGTATAACCAAAATATATTTAGCCAAAGTTTCAACATTTGAAAGTCACACATATGTGTCTTTGCCTTGATTTGTGCCACCCAGATCAAATACATGCCTGTTTGTATATAATCCTGCCCTGCCAATATTGACTTAAATATGATTCATGTTTGCTGTGATTCTTTGAAATCTTGCCATGCTTAAAGGAGAATTCCGGTTGATTTTTAACACGTAGCTCGGTTGTTTCTAAATTTGGGGTGCTGTCAGTAGAGAAAAAAATAAAAATAAAAAAAATAAAAAAAACGGTGCTGCACCGTGTTATCCTCCTGCTAGAGTTAGCACCCAACAGGCTTGAACAGGGCAAGTTCTAAACGTGTTTCTAGTTTCTAAACATGTTCAAAATGTCATTACAAGTGCCTACCCATGTGAAGTGATTTCTTCCGAGTGAACACAGTGAATCTGACTGCAGTAGATGTGACAGAAATACATGAAAGTTGTGCTAATTCAGCTATGTTTAGTTCCTGTGTTGATACTGCAAGGAGTGCTTAGGGACATCTACAAACTACAACACTGAAAAGAGATTAAAAGTAAGTGTTGTAATAAAACTAGCAGGAGACAAGTCATAATTGAGGTAAGTTTGGAGACGCTACCTTTTTAATTATGAAATTGATAGCCTACGTATTTTTTTTAAATCTCTTTTCTGTGTTGTAGTTGTAGATGGTCCCTAAGCTCTCTGTAACTGTGCCAGCTACAGAGCTGAATTAGCACAACTTTCATGTATTTCTGTCACATCTCCAGCAGTCAGATTCACTGTTCCCTTGGAAGGAATCACTTCACATGGGTAGGCACTTTTAATTACATTTTGAACATGTTTAGAGGCTCAAAACACGTTCAGAACTTGCCCTGTTTAAGCCTGTTGGGTGCTAACCCTAGCAGAAGGATAACACGTTGTAGGCAGCACCGATTCTTTTGGTTTTTCTCTCTACTGACAGAACTTTTACAAACAACGGAGTTACGTGTTGGAGTTGATTGGAATTCTCCTTTTAGACCACCAACACAGGCATCATGCAAGAACATTTTTATAACCCTTATATTTCTATAATCTAAACTTATTTTTTTCTTCATGGGTTTTGCTCAAACAAATGTTCCAAATTGATTTCGCACACCCTCTTATTGGGACAAAATTGTCGTAAATTGCTCGTTGGTATGAATGGCACTTTTAATTACCACCTAGATTATTACCAAAAAATTCCAAAATCACAAAACTTTCACACAAGAGTAAGAAAAGAAGAGCTTTACATCGCAAATCTTGAACTGCCGCAGACATTTACTTATCATACGTGAAGTCATAATTTACATGACATTTAACAACAATGCGTCATTAGACCTGCGGAAAACGAATGGAGAGTGGTTTGACACGACGTTAGATGCAAAAAAACATGTTCTACATGTGATGTTGATGATTCAACTTCACATGTAGGACACCTACCCACACATACGTATACATACTAATTTCAATTTTCTTGGCATGGTGTTCCTGAAAATACAAAATATCAGCTCATGCAATATCATGAAACATGAACATGGGCTTTTTAAGGCCAGTTTTAAATTACCTTGGTTCCACAGAGAGGGTCTGTCTGACTCCATGTTCTAATTAAATCACTGTGCAGGTATTCAGTGCATGATACGCCTCTCAGCTGGAGCAACTGCACCATAAGAGCTAAAGCAAGACCAATTATGTATACTGTACCTTCCTGTGGAAAACCTCAGTTAAAAAAAAAATGTTTATGTGACATTTAAGTATTATGAGGATGAATGTGAGGGATTGTTTCTGGAGGGCTGAATCTCGATAGACGCACTTGGATTCAGCACGCCTGCCCACACCTCTTAATATGATCTCAGCTGTTCGGCTTCAGCCGTGACTTTATATTCACATTGCTTAATAAATCATCAAAATATACTGCTGGTGACAAAATGCTTTATATGAAATTCATACTTGGGGATGATGGTGCCACTTCAACAGAATAAGCAGAATTATTTTATTTCACCTAGAAGAAATATTGCTTCCACTTCTGGAGGGGAGGAATGTAAAACTTTTGTCTCTTTCCTCCAATTTATGGGTCCATTCGTCATTAAACAATTACATAGACAAAGAATTCAATTTCCCTCCTCTCATTTCTTCTTTCATGACCGTGTTTCCCAGAAAGGGCAAAAACATAATTACAAAATGCACCAACACGCTAACAAAGAAATATCGACTGTTGGCTCACAGGACAACACTGAAATGAATTGTGAAGGTTTTATGTTGCTAATGATGTTTTCCCCTCCATTATCATGGATGTTTTTTACTGCTGCCTCGCAGTGTGAGAGAAGTTTATATTTAAAAAGAAGGTAATAACTTTTTTTTTTCAATCTCATAAATCTACCTTTGTTTTGTGAACAAACTTGCAGATCAACAAAGATGTGATGTGTAGGAGGCACAAAGCGCGTTTGGATGCCTTTTAACATGTGCCAAAGAATCAGAGCATTGTGTTGCTGTCTTTCACCAGAAGCCTTTTTTCATTTTATGTTAGTGAATGTTTGAATGTGTGTAGAAGATGCATAGCAGCAAATGCATGTCTTCCAGTTTTGCAGCCAGCCACAATTTTTGGACGTCGGGTTGGAACTGAAGTCGGCTCACATGGGAGCTCATTTAGCAGACCAGGCTGTCACCGGGGGAGCGTATGAAAGCTAAACTTAATGAAAGCACACACAGCCAAAACCTGCCGGCTAACATCTGCCCCAGACTTTTAGCTCAAACCGGCTCCACTCTCTCATCAAAGCAAAACCACACAGCTCCCATTTTTCTCACTTGAGGTGCAGGTCTACATGATCTTTTATGTGCTGCATGGGCTCAGCGGCCCGTAGGGCTTGGAAATCTATCAAAAATGTGGTGTGTAATTCAAAACTAAAGGGATCTCAGTGAACAAATGTGGATTTTTATTTTGCATTCCTGGGAGTTGTTATATTACACAGATTACAGAGATAGACATAAGCCATCCTCATCTAAAGCTTTTTTTATAAGCTTATTCATTCATTCACAGCAAATCTACCAAGTTCATGTGATCTGGTGTGGTGTGTGTGTCTGTGTGTCTGTGTGTGTGTGTGTGTGTGTGTGTGTGTGTGTGTGTGTGTGTGTGTGTGGAGGTGGTGGGGGGGTGCACTTTGTTTGTTTTGTATTCTTACATCATCTTAAAAGATTTATTTAGAGGTACTGAAAAAGCTTCTACTGAAGCTGTAAGGCCATTGTTCACTCGAGTCAAATAACCAAAAAACAAATTGGATGTACTGCGATTAACATTTGTACAAACATGTCTGTGACACATCTTTACGTTGCACTGGCCTCATATTTAGTACAGACACTCATCAAGTCCCACCAACAGTTTGACATTGTTGTTACCTCATAAAATAACTTGCCATCTACAGGATAGATTGGCATAACATATTTGGACGGACATTTAGTTTTCGCTCAGGATAAACTATAAATACATCAAGTCAATATTTAATAATAATTTGTTAAATTGTTTGTTATGTCCCCAAATAACTGCAGAACTAGTAACATTCTCATCAATTTTAGCTATGCTTGTCTTGTCTGCAGACACTGAACCCCAAGTTGCTCCCCGAACGCTGTATGTGGTCCACTGCTTCTAATTTTAGAAACAGAATTTTGTTGTACTTATCTATCTATCTATCTATCTATCTATCTATCTATCTATCTATCTATCTATTGCTTAGGATGGATTCATTGCAGGGATCGAATCATACTACATTGTACTGTACAATCGTTTGTGACAAATAAAGTTTCTTCTTCTGGAACTTAGTGATTATGCACATGTTAGCATGCTAACACTCAAGATAGTGAGCATAGTTTGATCAACACAGTATAACACAAAAGTTTGATGCTTAACTATGTTGATCAAACATCAGGCTGTTGGCGCTGTCACAGTAAGAATGTTATCATGCTGATGTTAGCAATTAGCTCAAAGCCTATCTAGCCTATATAGCTGCTAGTGTGGCTATGGAATCTTAGTTATCTTCATCTTAGTTGTATTTTTTATTTACAGAAAATTGTCACTATGAATTTTGTGGCAATAAGTGACTGTTGGTTATTTATTCAAGGGGCTCTTGGAGGAGATTTGGGACCTTTGGTTAAAATAAACGTGACTCTCCCTTCGCCGGCAATACATTTTTCTATGACCCTCCTGAATGATTGGGGGAAAAGAGACATGACCCTCCCCAACAATTTATTGATGCCTTCTGTTCTGGTTTGTGCTTGGCAAAGATATACAGACAGCCATTGTTTTTTTTTACAACCATGACATACAAGACCTCTGCTTTTGTTGTGCTTCTGTCAAAGGGGTAATTAGAATTAAGCACACGGACACAATGTTGCTTCCCTCAAGACCAATGTTGTAATGATTTTTTCAGTAAAATCATAACAGCAGGCTTACAAGATGTAACAAACCGTGTATTTTCGATGTATGTCCCTTAAGCATCTCAAACCATTTTGTAAACAACAATGAAACCATATTGTCAATAAACAAAATATATCTTAGCTGCACCTTGCAAAATACTTCTGCAATATATTTATTATTAATCCAGAATCATCAGTTTTGCTCCAGTTGCACCAACACAAATTATTTGCTTATGCACATTTAATTGGGTGTGGCTTGCCTGCATCACAGCAGCTTTAGGAGTTTACAAAAGTGGAAGTTAAGAACAGGCCTTTTTCTTAACTGCACCAAATGAACGGTCACAGGAGCATTGAGGATGATCAGTGCCAGACTAAGGGCTGAGCTGGTCAAAAGACACAGCAAAGCGGCAGCGGAGCCAAGGAACATGTAGGCAATTTGGTTTTACATCTAACCGCACAGGTGAAATTTTGATTTTTTTTTTATTTCAAGTTGAAAAACGAGGACGGAGCGAGTCTGCCAGAGTTGGCCAACATGTTTGACAGGGTGAGGATCTGTAAGTGATTAGTAAACTGCGTTGGTAACTTCATCTACGCTTGTGTGTCATGCTTTCATAAAGTCACACGTAAAAATCAACCATGGCAGAGCAAACTATTGACACATTTTCTATCTACGGCTTCTCCTGTACCCAAAACAACGCCTTTCACAGCAGCAAATTGCAGAGGTTGACAAGTTAGAGTCAGAGGCGAAAAAAGGCAACAACACGGTTTCTGAGAGGAATGGCTGAGGAATTAAACATGGCTTAAATTTAGCAAAACTGCACTAAGTGTGGTCCACAACATACAGGCAAAGGCAAGTTTGCTGAGGAAACTGGCAACACACAGTTTAACTAACTACAAGGGTTGGCCGTCAGAGCCTTCCAGTGTCCCACAGGGGGATGCGCACTATGGGCCGTCTGCACATGATGTAATTGCAAGGAAGGGTGCAGAGCACAGAGGCAAAGGTATACATCATCACTCTTGGTTTGGTGGCACCTGGAAAGGTCAGCGGCTGCAAGCTCTGTAGATTCAAGTGCACAGGCAGCCAAACTTCGACCCTAGACAGACAACAATAATATCAAGTATTCCCAGAGTTGCGGTTATGCCTGCGTTGACACACTGCCAGACCGATTTCACCAGTGCTGCATCAGCTCTGGAGTAAGGTCTTGCTACACCACACATACATTCTAGGATAGAATAAAAACACTCTTTTTAAATTAGCTGGATACATGGTTTAATGTGATTTGCTCTTACCAGTGTATTGCAGTATGTACCATGTCCACAGCAATTCCCACCAATCAGTCACGAGTGGCAATTGCAGCATGGCTCTCCATCGCTCATTGCCAACAAATATTTCTTGTGATCTGTACATGATGAAAAACTGTCCAGCACCATTTCTTTGTTTCATGTATTTATCTTGTCTTGCGTAACAAGGTTTTTCTATAACTGGTGTGCAAACATGCTAGGATGTGCTTGTTAGATAGTAAACGCCATAAACATATTCTCTGTGAATCTTTACAACCATTCGTCAAGAGAACCAAGCAGGCCTGCATTATTGCACAACACATATTATGTGTGGGTTCTGACAAAACAAAGTTTGGAAACCACTGATACATACTTTAATTTTAAATACACAAGAACATTATGTTGCAAAAATGCTTCAAGCATGATGTTGATGTTTTGATGGTCACTTCAGTCACGATGCCTGCTTCTACAATAGCAGAAGAAAAAGAAAAAAAAGTAGCGATTAGTGGTTATTAAAGAAATTTACAAAAGATTTGAAGTGGGGCCTTTCAGAAACGGTATGTAATTACTGAGGTGTAAATGATGTATTCCATTGATTGATGGTGATATGTCTTTTTCTGTGCAGCTCGAGCCAATAATTGTTCTGTTTCAGTGAATACTGCATTAGTCATTTTAGGCTGGAGTCTCCCATCTGTTTTGCAAAATTATCCTCACTAATTATTCTGAAAATAAAGAGTGGACAGATCAGTCAATAACTGATAAGAGGGGGACAAACGGCCACACAGTGCTAACAGCTTTTAACAAGCAATCCAAAAGCACGAGTCCAATCAAAATGCACTCAATTAGTATAAAAAGGTCTGCATAACAAAATGACTATTCTGAATAGCACCATGGAAACGCAATTTATACAAACTAAAGAAATCTAACACCTTTTGAACACACTTGGTACCCAGAATAATGTCGGTCTAGACTAGCTTCCAGATTTCTTTTGAAACATAACTAGGATACTATAAAAATGTGTTGACAAATTATTGTCTTGTTGATAATCTTTGGTAAGTGCATGTTGTTTTCCTATAAAGATGGATGAAAATTCATAAGTCTTTCAAATAATTTAGGATGAAAGGCTGCAATTTAAACATAATCTATACAGTGCAGAGTATTTCCTTTAGTGCTATCTGGGAAATATAATGTACCCTTTTATATGAGTGCAACCAAAGACCTCATTAGACAAGAAAGAAAGAAATTAGGTACTTTCTTAGGGGCCTCATTTGTAGGAAAAATGCATTCTTTCTCACAGGTTTAGCTAGGAACACATTTTTCATGTAATTTGACGAAATAAACGCTCTGGACGTGGGAAGCGCTGACCTACAAAATGAACCTTGTTTCTTTTGTGTTTTTGCTGGAGATGTAACATTTGGTGCTGATTCTCTAAAGCAGCCCTGGGGACTGCCGGCTCAGAAACCACAGATACTCTGTCGCTCTTAATGAGACTGCACAAATGAGAAGCAGCACAAGAGATACATGCTTTAGAAAGAAAATATGAAAAGAAGCAAATCATTTCTGATGTGTCATACAATTAGATTCAGTTGTTAACAAACAATTACTGGGTATTATCACTTCAGTCATTTAGCAAGTATCTCTTAATGTATGCATAACAACATATATTTGGATCAAAAATTGTTAATCAGCAGTTTAAAATCCATTTCAACTTGGTGGGTGCACAATTCCCCCTGCATCACTGTTTCAATACAAAAAACAGGGATGCAGGTAATGAAGATGTGTATCAGCTGGAGGCCAAGATTGTGCATATTTGAAAAAAATATTCTTACTTTGTAATTAATCACAGAAAATCTTCATAAACTTCAGAAAATTATGCTTTATCCTTATTTCTGTAATATAGAATGGCAAAAGAAGTGCTTCTTTCCACAGTATCATTAGGTTTTTAGCAAAAGTTAAATAATCCACAGCTAAATATTGTTTAATTTTGGGGTCCAGTTTCTATAAATATGTACAGTATCTCTTTTGTACACACTGACAATAAGTTACAAGAAATACAATGTCAACTCATTTCAAAATTCCACTGTTGAAACATGTGGTCAGAAACCTAATTTTAAACAGAATGAATGCACTCTAAGCTCCCGTAATTGTATTCTATCGCCTCATTTTGTACCTTATTTTCAAAGCAAGTTTAAAACAAATGTTAACAGCCTTATGCATATATACACCACCTGTTGGAAATCTTCAATGAGTGACAACATCATCAACAAGTCACAGTGCAGCCATCTTCCTTATAGAAGGCAATGTTGCCAAGACCAGTGCCTTGTATTGATGTGCATTCATTAGACAACTCATGCTGTTTCAGAAACTGGTCAAAAGCTCTCTGGATTGTTTCATACCCTACTTTAAAAAACACGTTTTATGAATAAGTAACTACATTGGAATTTTTTTAAATGACATGTAAACACCATTTTTATATACAGTCAATTTATAATGTATTATATTTTAGAGAAAACTAATATAATTCAGAGTCCATTCATCTTCATCCGCTTATCCGGTATCGGGTCGCGGGGGCGGCAGCTCCAGTAGGGGACCTCAAACTTCCCTTTCCCGAGCCACATCAACCAGCTCCGACTGGGGGATCCCGAGGCGTTCCCAGGCCAAGTTGGAGATATAATCTCTCCACCTAGTCCTGGGTCTTCCCCGAGGCCTCCTCCCAGCTGGACGTGCCTGGAACACCTCCCTAGGGAGGCGTAATTATGAGTAATACGTTGAATATGATGGTTCAAATTCAACAAATAATACCATAATAAATAGTCTGACTAGTACTGATGTGTACATTATAGTCAGAACACATCAGTGGGTGGTTCAACAAAGTTTGTGTGAGGTCATAACTGATTAAAGCATACATCCAAAAAATGTCTTGGGTAGAATTGTTTTCTATTAAGAAATTGTACAAAGGTTGGTTCAGTACATTTATGGTAACTGAAGTTAAAATGCAATGGCAAATATATTTATAATTTAGCTGGGATTGCAATATATTTATACAGAACAGTACATTTTTGATCATTTTTTTGAGAAATTACTGTCATCAAAGTAATTGAGACAAGTATTACAGCTGTGTATCACTAGATCATGTTAGCATCTTTTGAGATATTGGTATTTGTAAGTTTGGTACATATGAATGTAACAAAATAGCTAGTATTTTTAAATAACCTTTCATGTTGTACCAAATGGTGGACATTTCTTATGTGAGTGTTTCTAGAAACCTAAAGGATTAAAGTTCATGAATAAAGTGCAACTTCCTTATGTCATTGTTGCAATGTTACTAGCATTACTTTGTTTACTCAATACATAAAAGAAGACTGTGATGTCTATCCGTAAGGCTGAAGAGAACATTATTTCATTGCGTATTGGCCATTTAGTCAGACTCATTGGTACAAATACATCTTCATTTATTTCACATACATTTTTTTTTTAACTTTTACTTTGAAGTGTTCACAATCTACATGATTCAACAACAAAATGAGGAACTACCACAACAAAGTCCAAATTTTCTACTGGGGAAAATTATGCAAATGTCACTTTAGTAAAATTGACACATGTATTTTGCCAACCAGCAAAGGTACAATTAAAGTAATAAAAAAGACAAAATAGGACAAAAAGGTGGTTCATGTCGGTACTTTGACCAACACTGGGTCATCGATATGATAATCCAAGTGTTTTGTTAGATCCTGAACAATGTTTGAGAACTGATTTTGCAAAATGCTTAATATTTTTTTTATAAATAGTCTTTTTTCTTCTTTTTTCATTGATAAATAATATATATATTTTTAATATCTAGGAGTCAATTGGGGGAGCAGGGACAGATCATCACCCATAGAGCCCTTCCTGAATCCATGGACACTTTGAAAGTCTGAAGAATGTTCTTGCTGAACATATCTGGTATATCAATTTTGGCTAATGCATCCCATGAATATTGCTATGAATACATAATTTAGCATTAGGTACACATATGCAAAGTATTAAACATAGGAAATGATGGTCTGTTTCATTGATTTGTTCAGTGAATAAGCATGGCGCAAGACTAAACAAAGTAGGTTAATAGCTTAGATACAAATTTGTAATGTACATGGTTCAGCCAAGTCCATAGATCCAACCCAAAACTCAAGCGTTCTTTTTTTGGGCATATAAATTTCAAAAAGCTGATAAATGACACCTTTTCCCTTTAGATCCCCATAGCGGCAACAGTTTTCACTCCTCACCCAGATTGAAGAAATTGCCCGCTGGCAATTATATAAGAGGATGTCCTACTATGCCTTTCAGTATTTGAACCTGTAACAGTATTTGAGTATCCAAGCATCATGTCAAGATCCACAGTTTCAGGTACTTCTCATCTTGTTAAGATGCCCCAAACGGATTCACTACCACTCTCCCGGCAGCAGTGGGAAGTTCAGTAGTCTGATTTTCCAAAAAATACACTGTACTTTAGGCATTTCCACAATCCAGAATCTTTAATCTATAAAAGAAGTCACATCATTTTCATGTTAAAACGACGAGGACCTGCTTGTCCCTCTGCCGAGTCAACATTAGTGCCGTTAGACTTTGACCGAGGCACATATTCAACATCTATGTTGTTTTTATGTTTTCCTTTCCCTCTGCTCCAAACGAAAAGGAGCAGGAAACAAAACAAGACCACCCCCAGGAATGTGAAACAACCCATAGCAGTTGACACTAAAATAGTCTTTAGGTCTAAACCAAGGGTCACACCGGCCGTCCCGTTAGCAGTGGTATTACTGGGATCTGTGTAGTACTGGGTCCTGTTAGCGTACAGCGATCCTAGACTTTTCACTGCCAATGACGTCATCAGGGTGTCATTCCCAGCACTGTTGGAGGCAAGGCAAAGGTACACTCCGCTGTCTTGCACCGCTGCTGACTTGATTTCAAGTGTGCCATTGTTGTGGAGGGTAACTCTACCATGGCTCCTACTTGTCAGAACTCGTCGACGTGGGGACAACCAGGACACAATGGGCCTTGGTGTCCCCTCAGCACTGCAGCGCAACACTGCCTGCTGGCCCTCATCCACAGTGATTGTTTGGGTTTTATTCTCATGGATTTTTGGCTTGGTACATGTCACGTAATAAGACAGGAGAGTCTCTTCAAACTCCTTAAAAGGCCTGCCACGAATACCTTCAGGTGTGCTGCACTCCGGCTGCGAATCTCCAAAGAAGATGGAGTGCCTTCTCTGCAGTATCCACATGAGACGACAGTCGCACACCAAGGGGTTGTTGTCAATCAGAAGAACTTCTAGAGCCTCTGGAGACTGAAAAACACCTTTCTCCAGTGTATCCAGTCGGTTATGAGAGACATTTAGGACTTTGAGCCCCCGCAGGCCCTGAAAGGCATACGGTTCAATGATGGTGAGCTGAGCTCTAACCAAATGGAGCTCTCGAAGCCGAACCAGTTCCATCAGCATCCCCCCTTCAATGTGCCTAATGCGGTTGAAAGAAAGGTTCAGGTGTGTCACATAGGGCAGATGCTTCAGGGCTTGGTAAGGGAAGGAGGACAAGTTGGTGTTGGTTATGAATAAAGCGGTCAGGTTGAGACCATGCAGGGTATTGGGTGGCACATGGTCTAATGAAGGCCAATTATCAATTTCTAAAAGCCGCAGCCGGAACAGCTTTTTGAATGAGTACGGATGCAAAGTGCTGATGCTGAGGTATCTTAGATGGAGGCTGACCAGGTTATGCAGGTGGGAAAGGGCCTCAGTGGGTACAACTGTAAGGTTGCACCTTTCTAAGGTTAGCATCTCCAGGCTTAAAAGTCCACTGAATGCACGATGAGAAATGTAAACCAGATCGTTATCACCCACTTCCAAAAACTTTAGATTGTGCAAGTCCTGGAACATGTAATCCAATAGAATGACGATTTTGTTGTCACTTATATCCAGTCGGGTAAGATTTGTTAAGCCTGTGAAGACACCCAGAGGAATGAGCTTGATACGATTGCTCTTGAGACTAAGTGAGTGCATGGTAAAAAGGGCGTTAAAAGCTCCAGGCTCAACATAACTAATAATATTTCCACTTAGGTCAAGTTCCTCAAGCCCAGGAAAGGCAAAAAAGTCATCAGGGTTGATCATTGTCAGCTTGTTCTTACTCAGATCCAGGATCCTTGTCTCGGTCGGGATGCCATCCGGGATGCTGGGCATGCGCTTGCGGTGACAGACAACCGCCTTGGTCTGCGCTGAACACTCGCAGCGCGAGGGACATCCCACGGTGAAACCCACAAAGACAGCCACGAGGGCCAGTCCCAGAAATGGTGGCCAACATGAGATGACCGTGTGCAGCATGACTTTGCTCATACAGTCAACCATTCTGTCACGGTTCTGCAAGAAAAGAGGTAGAAAACAAAGAGAGAAAGACATTAGTCACTCAGGATGAACCTTGTGGAGGCTGTGAATTAATTATTATTACTAATAATATGGCAGGACAGGTTTAGATAAAAAACAATAATAAACAGTGGTCTCAATGCCAATATTTTTTTAAATCCAATTTAGAAACTAATTCAAACAATGTGCAAGCAAACGGTGGCTGTAGAAAATTTATTAGTCTGGAAATTGTACCATATCCATTCAAACAAATCTAAGAAAGAGTAAGTCTGACAGATATTGCAACTCAGTTATTTATAACCAGGATTAACCAGGATCAATCAAGCGCAACAAAAACCAGACATACAACCGTTTTCACACAATTCCACTTCAAAACATAGTTTTTCAACTAAAATGCATCTCAACATGTATAAGTTTTACAGTATTTAGATGGGGATGCACTGCTTTTTAGTATTAACGTGTGTCATTGGCCTATGCATTGTATTTTCTGTAAAATATGTATAGGTTTTCATGGCATATGTGCATCAAGTGTTGACAGTTGCTGATATTTATTGATTATTAATTTTGTATGTGTTTACTTTCCCTTTCCTCCAGTTTGTTACCGCATGAAGCTTTATTGCTAGGAAGGCTCTCCATTGCTGCTGACTTGTAAAACATTGCAAAATGTAAATTGGCCTATTTAACTTTTAAACAACTTTCTAATGCAGTTTATTGTTAATGCTAAGCTAAATTCCAACTCCCTGCTTTAAAAGCAGTACCTTTCAACAACTAACAAAACACATATTGCCATCTTTCTTTTTGTGAACCAATATTGGAAAATTTGTTTTTATATTTTTGTCTTCAAAAATTGTTGCATTAGGGCTAGGTAAATTTTTTTGTTTTTAGGTCTGACCAAATTATGTCTTTATACATATATAGATATATAGATGTACTCTATTGATCCAAAATTGAGAAATTCTTGTAAGTACCAATGTACCAAATCCTGAAACTGATTTTATTAATAATTTTGTTGATTTGTTTGTATTATGTTAACCCTCCTGTTGTCTTCCCGTCAAAATTGAAAATCAAAATCGATGTTTTTAACTGTTTTCTTACATTTTTGACCCTTTTTTCAACACTTTTGATGCTTTTTTATTTTGAAGAAAACATTTCGTTTACTTTTTTTTCACAGATTTGTAGTGGGATGTTTGTGTCCTTCAAAAGGAAAGACAAAATATATGACAGAAAAACTTTGATTTTATCATCAATAAATCCTTTTAGCAGTGTAGCTTGCATTTCTGTAAACCTTTCTGATTAATATGATTAACTGGCACAATGTAGACAATGTGACATCAACTTGAAAGCAGTTAAAGGGGTTTCTGTGGTAGCAGAAAGAACATATTCTACTGCCTAAGACAATCTTTTGTTGATTAATGTTCACCGATCAGATAGACGAAGCAAAGACAACCAGTATATACACAAAAGAAATCTCAGGAGACCATGATATATTACAGCCAGAAGAAAAAGAAAAATCTTTCAAACAAGTCCGTTAATAATCATTCAACACATATTCAAGAGTTTCTGAAATTTCTCTGAAATAACTCCTTGAATACAATGAATATCAAAATATTGACCTTAGGGGAAAATTGTTCTTTGATTGTTTTTTTATATTATTTCTCCCAACATTTCCATTTTATCTCAATATTCCGGAAAACTTCTAGTGAATGGTGAAATCCTGCAATGCATTGTGAGATAAGACTGCACAGTGAAGGTGTTTCTGTAATGTGGCCCCTGACCCACATTAGTGCAGGGTTGGATCCTGAGAGGGGGAGGGTAACAGCTAATGGTGTCTGACTCAGCATAAATCAGTGCTTAGGTCACCTGCATAATGCCATCATCCCGAGCATATGTACACAAGTGGCCCAATATGAATCTCTAACTTACGTAATACTCCAGACTATTATATTAGGATTTGCTCCTCCATGATGGCAAAGACATGAAAACATATTTGTCTTAGCTCATTTTTAATACGCATTCCGTTTTCCATCCAATCACAAACTCATTTCCATATGTATTGCTGAAAGCATGCAGGGCTCTCCCATCCCATGATGCTGCTCTTTACTTTCGAACACAGCCCGAGGCTATCTAGTATGAGGATTAGTAGGGATGACGTCTGCTTTTAGTGGCAAACCATTGCCCTGCATGCACTTAATCATGATTTCACTCACATAAAATGCAAATATTATTCCATCTTGAGCCTCACTCCTATAAACTTTGTATTCCAAACTATACTAATTACAGGTATATTTTCTCCATCTTTTGTCAGAATAATGAAGCTTTGTGTAGCTCTGACCTCTGCACTCTTGACTTGGTGTCCAGGTGAGTGAGCGCTACAGGGGATTTGGGAGCCAGAAATCTAGAGGTGAGAGTGAAGCTATTGTATACAGGACAATGCAATCTCTACCAAAGGCAGGCGACTGATATCTTCCCCAGTGTCACTGCTGAATTTCTGTCTCTCTATCTTTCTTTTTAACACAACCGCACTATGACTATTTAATTTAGCTTCTTTTTCATTTGTTCTTGAAATGCTCCATTCTGAGTCACACATTCCTTAGATAATTGTCATTAAAATATGTGTTTTGCTTATTGTTATGTTACTTGGATGTTTTTGCTTCACTGTGCAGAATGATGTTCTATGAGCAGTGTTAAGGGCAGAGTTTTTAGTTAAGAAAATATTTTAGTACACAACTTTGTTTAAAGGTGAAGTGGTGATAATAGCATGTGACACAAGTGAATGTGATATTTAAAGGTTAAGTCGGTAACATTTTCATTTAAAAAGGTGGTAAATTACTGTGGTTACAACAGTACAGTTAGGAAATACAGTTAAGAAAACAGTAAATACTACAGTTGTCACTTGTAAAGGGCTTTTAATGACGAAAACAAAAGTAATATGGGTTAAAGATTGATATTGTTATTTGAAAACACAAAAACAACACTAACAAATTAAGACAATGCTGTCCACAAATATTGATCTTATGCGGAAAATTCCTGCAATCATGAAACAGTATACTGTTATTATTTCAAATGAAAAGCCTGACATTTAATTATTCAATAATTGTCTTATATCGGAAAAATCAACAATAAATAAGTCAAGTTTGATTTTTCATCCTGCGGCATGCTTTCGCTTTGCTACATGTTTACTGTATACATGCATTCATGAATACAGAAGAACAGATCTGCAACTGAATATAGAATACAGCCATACCCTTAAGCGTACTTTTCCCTGTAAGCTCCACTGAGTTACAGTAGCCAGACATGGCGCTTCTAATTGGAGCTAATTGAATTAAGCGATCATGGGTCAGTTTGCTCATCAGTGTCTCTCGCCCTGCCGGGGTGAGTGGACACCTGCTATCCGTGTTTGATTTCAAATTATTTACTAACAAATTAGCCCAACAGCTCCAATATCAAGTGACCATGACTCAGCAAAATTAGAAATGAAACCCTATGGTACACCTCACTGTACAGGAGGTTGGATTGTTAGACTGCAACGTGATCTTTGGGAACAGAGGGTTCACTCTGACTTAATTTGATCTGATGCAATCATATTGAGTGTGTTCTGTAACAACAGTTTACATGCATATTACTTGTTATTCTAAGATAAAAAAAAAAAAAACGTGTGTTTTGAATTTATTTGACTGCATTAAAAGGAAGATATTCTGTGAAAAAGTGAAACCGCAAAATTCTAAGTTGTCATCATACAGTTTTTATGCAATGGCATTGACACTATTGGTTACTGGTCATGTTTGTTACCACTATATTCTTTTTTCACTTAGTCTCTTAAGCCATAATCCTGACAAACTATTGGTTGTAAACATTTTGCTTTGGCTTTCAACTGAAGGGTAAGTTTGTACACCCTGAAAGCTCACAAGGCACTTCTTATTTTTCCGAAGTAGTTCGAGGATTTAGATAACAACTTGGCCTCTGTGCAATCAACCAATAAAAAAAGCCACTTGTGAAATTGGCCTGCCTCTATCTCCTCTGGAAAGGTTTTTTAGAGTGTGTTTGATGTGGCCCCCAGGCACTGATCATTGCACATAATGTGATTCCTCTTCACACAGAAAAGCCTCCCTGCGTTTAGGGTGGATGGTCGGAGACAGTTGCTTTCTTTACCAGGCAATTATCAAAACCCCCTAAAAAGCATAATCAAAGCGTCAAATTTTGATATTTTGACTTGGCTCTGGAGGAAGAGCCATTTTGAAAGGCAGGGAAAAAGCAATAATGAAAGCCGCATTATGTGTAATCCTGTAGGGAAAGAATGTGCTACATAATGGGTGCAGCAGTTATACAGCAAGCTCTCTTGTACATTAGCATCTGACATGGCTGTCCCCCTCAATGGGTCCAACTCATTGTAATGTAATTGGCTGTAATAACAAATGAATAAGAAAAGGTAACTCTTTCAGAAAGTGCCAAAAAGGAAGGTTAATAAAAAAACTTCATACACTCATACAATATTCCTAAAATCCATTCAAGTTGGAGAAAAAAAAACATTTCATCACTTTGACATATGCATAAACTTCTGTGTTAAGTGTAACAAGTACACAGTATACCATAATCACAGTTCTTGCGGTCAAGAGATGGTTAATTTTTGCTTTCTGAAAACAGCAGAGGACATGCAAAAGCAGTGTTTGATGTCTTACTTTCCCAGATAACAACAAAATAACAGTGCATCCACATAAGGGTCATTGTAAGGGAAAGTTATTAAATCATCATTTTATTTTAATGAGGCTTACATCTTATAATGATGACACCCTGAAGGAAATATGTTATTAACTTGTAAGTTAGTTCACCGTCAGCGTGTGCAATTAACCTACCTTTTCTAAAGAGCATCGGCGAGTAATCAAATGGGATCATAATAAGAGGGAATAGAGTGAGATGCATTTGCCTTATCCATTATTTAAAGGATCTTTGTAAAGGGCAGTGAGGCTTTGAGGTGAGCTTGCCAAGATGCAAAATAACACTGGAGTTCTTGGATAAACCACTGTCAATCTGACTTCTCATGCAACAGAATGCCTCATCAGGATGTGACCTGGATACAATAACACAACCCAGCCTCCATCAATTTTAGAGCAGCATATATACTTATAATAGTTGAAACTGTAGACTAAGAAACACAAAAGAACAACAGCAGCCCCCCAAGTGATTCTTCAAAAACACATATGGCTGTGAAACATCAAATTAGTCGTTGTTCCGTTTCCATAAATTGCATCCAGTGTGGCACGCACACACTCTCACACTGTGACACGCACACACTCTTTCTCACACTCTGTCTCTCACACACACACATTCTCTCTCTCTCTCTCTCTCTCT
>NC_048416.1:22979412-23040646 GCF_013103735.1 Etheostoma cragini
ACACACACACACACAGCAAAGGCAACTTGATCATAGTCATATGATCGAGGGTTTTGGACCCTAGAGCCCTTAACAGTGAGGATCAAGAGCCTTGGGGCAATAATAGGCATCTGTGCACAAATTGCCCTTCTGCATGGCTTGCAGAGTGAAGTCAAGGCTCAATTAATCCGTGCTAATTAGAGATAAACTTGGTAGATTGACTCGGTTGCTCTTTTCTGTGTCTGATAACCTCTTGGTTTGGGAGAGAGTCAAAACAGACGCGTAAAACAGTCAGATCTTGATTCATCCCACAACAAAAGCCACTGAGAGCAGAAAGTTAATCCTATGTTTAATAGCTATTAAAAATTCTGAACTGTGGAGACAAGAAGGCGCTTGTAAAAAAAAAAAGGTAACAAAATTGGTAATTAAATGTATGAGGACAAACACAACAGTGACTAAAGTAGAGGACTTTATAAGGTCTGGGAAACAGAGCGTTGTCATTTCACTTCAAAGAAAAAAATCAACCAATTTCTTAGTTCATTAGAGAGCAATATGTTACAGTACGTAGTAAGAGTTTTATTTTGGTGTATTTTTCTAAGATAAAATGACACCATATCTCCACTACTATTAGACTCATACAATATAAACATTAAACATTATATTGATATTGCAGTGGTGTTACTGACTTAAGCAGGTTAGACTGCTCTCCAGTTAGAAGTGTTTTTCCTTCCCCATGACTGGGGCAGTTACTTATGACACATCAACAAGGGCTAATAGTCTAAATAGGTGTGAATGGCCGGCCCAAAGTGTATATTATGTGTTTTCTAAAAGATGTGGAACATTGGACTGCTTCTCACCTGATACAAGAGAGACGGCCAGCAACTCATTTGTTTTGCCGTTTAACTGATCCCATGTTACATTTTTCTCCGTATCTGCCAAATATGTGTTTTTACATAAAAAACATTGTAAACTTAACATTACGATATTAGTGTTGTTGACCCATCTTAAACTCATAAATGTAAATGCAGGCAATTTGATTTAAACCCCTTCCGTCACAATAGATAGCACACAAATTCTGTTTCAAGGAAACTTAAGACGCTCTAACTAAAATTTTCAGTAACTTTAATAACCAAATTTAAGGGATCATCTCAAAAATGTTTCCTTATTATATACTTAAAATTGAATATTGATTGACAGATAAGTCTTGAGTATCACTATAGCTATTGGTACAGGCCTAACAAAAGTAGCATCGGCTCTGTAAGCTGGGCTGATAAAGTTAAATTCTAATTTACAATATTTTATTGATATAATATAGATTCACAAATTTACCTCAGATCTTTCTACATAGCCACCTCAATCATCCGTAAAATGACATATAGCTGATAAACATTTCTGTTGTATTAAATACCAAGAACTTAATAATATTCCACTTCAGTACGGACAGTTTAATACCAACACTCATTAATCATGGCACTACCCAGCGGTATTCTTAGAGTAGATGATGAAAACAGATCTTTTACCATCAGCACCCAGACCACCATATAGACCGATAATGTATGCTACATACTGTATGTGCTATATAACATATACTCTGTCATACCAACACTAAATATACTATGTACAGTAGTTCCGTAGTCTACTCTATCTACAAAAATCAATAACTTCATCGGAAACCATAATTCCAGTCATACCAGCATTACGCAGTAATTTATGTGGATAAGTGCAAGCATATTATTGATAAGCTATAATGACAACTGAAGCTACTAGGACAGCACTCCCAATTTGATAGTTTATTGCCACACAACAGACATTTCAGCACAAGCAGAGGAAGGGCGCTGCCCGAAACATCCATTGTGTGGCAATTAACTATCACATTGGAGTGCTGTCCTAGTAGCATTTAGCAGTAGTACTTACTTTTAGGATGCAGCACCCAGCCTTAAAAGGTTTCTAAGTATCTACAAGAATAGAGCACATCCAGCCCTATTTTTTTATAAGTTATACTAACCAAAGAACAATGATATATGGTGTGTATAATGGTACAATTGTATAACTAAAACAGTGTGATTCAGGTTTGACATTTTTCACTTCACATTTCAGGCAATGCTACAGTGATAAGTTAGTGATGCCTAGAGGGATTTTCTTTTTTCCACCTGCTGCCTCCACAGAGAGATTACCACACAACAGCACCCCTGAAGCTGCGAGGGATGCTGTGTTTTGCTCATGGGTACAACCAGTAGTGTGTGTACACATATGCCAACAAAGAGACTTGAACCTGGGCGCTGCGGGTGTTAAAGAACTGCTCCCTAAATCATGATAGTCTGCTGCTTGAAACAAAAGGACAAGCGTGAGACAGGAACATAGCCCATTTAGTGTCCCTTCCTTAATCTTCTTTTTCCTTGAATGACTTCATCATAAACTTGAATAACCAGCAACTGCCTCAATTTTTTTGATACCGATCTCTTATAGTTTTACTGACTTAGACTGTATTCATATTCAGCCCCACGTCTAATGAGCATTTTTAAAAGAGTAAGCAGAGCATCGGGTAAGTTTCTTCTTGTTCTGCCTTTTAATAAAAAAAACTCACCTTGTGAGATAAATTGTGTGGACTGATTAAAATGCATCTGCAGCAGCCGTTAACACATTGTGTGGGCTCCTGAGAGCCCTTGTGAATTTGCTTCTTGTCCCCCCCACCGTTCTACGTCTGGAGCGCCTACATTAGGTCTGAGTGGTACTATGACTCAACCACAGGGACAGTTAAAGTTTGTTGGCAGACCCTTTACCCCTCCACCCACACAGCTCATTCTGGCCTATATTCACATCTAAACAATTCCATAAAAAACTAAACATACCACATAGCATATACAGGCTGAGAGAAATACCAGATCAGATCAACAATCAGCCTTAATAAAGGAAGACATGTTCTGCTGACTGCATAAATGCCTGTAGCAAAAACATTTTTAAAAAAAATCGGAAAACAATTATTACTGCAGCATGATGAAAGCATCATTCTATTGCCAAAAGTGCATCAGTTTAGACTAAGTACTGTGCTGAGAGGATGCTTTTCGGTTTACAGTAAACACGGCAAGAGTCTCATATTCATACATTTACAAAAATGGGTCCATATTCACATAGAGCATGAAACTGTAGCATTTTGCACACGATTTAAGAATGTATGTGTTGCGTGTGTGCAGAATGATGTGCATCATTCTGCACACACTATCTTCAGTACACCCGTGAGAAACCACTAGGGAAGGATTGCATGCCTAACATAACAATGCGTATACAATTTTAAAAATATTGTTTTTTGTAAGTTACAGAAATTACTCACGACGTTGGCTAAAAGGAACACATGCAGCTCCAACATACCCATGCATTTACATAATGTCCCAACAGTGTTTCAGTATACTAGTACAAATATCTGCATGACATCTCTCCATCTCTTCCTCTGAGTCCAAATGGATTCACCACTTCTGTTTTAAATCTCATTCTCGTGTGCTATTATGTTCTGCGCATGTGGTGCTCGGTCACTCTGTGTCTCCCTCTTTTTGTGTCTTCCCCTCTTTTCCTCCTCCTTGATTTTCTCTCTCTGCACCCAATCAAGAGATCTGGCCTCTAACCTTTCAGCTCAATGCCATTAAACTCCTTTCAATTCTGCACCTTTTCACACCTCAGAAAAGACAATGTAGCTTTATGTAGTCCTTAATACCAGCCCTTGATATCTGCATGTCTATATTATTATCTCTCTTATAGTCTGTGATGAGAGAAAAAAAGAATATTGGGCTTTAAAGATGTGTATGATTATTTCACTTTACACTGGCATTTCAAACACAGTCAGGGGAAAGGTGTGTTGGAATCAGTGTATTGGTTTCTTTTGTATGCCCTTATTACCCCTTAGTGGTGATTGTACAAAGCTGTGCTTAAGAGGAAGTGTGCTAACAGGAAGTAGTGTTTGTTTGTACTATTTTTGCGTTCTTTTTTGCAGTTTTCAAATTAAATATTTTCCTTCATTAAATCCTGCCAAAAAACAACAACCTGTCTGTTGTTCTACTACATAAATACTCTAGTTTTAATCCTTTTAGCATCTTCACATTCTGTGCTCTATGTTCTTAGTTTAATGTGTGTATTTTTATTTTTGCACCATAGAGTAACCACCTATACAGTGTACTCTATGCATACAAACTACAAAAATGATCCATTCTGCTAGGGTTGTCTGCTACCTTTACATGTACAATTTAAAGTATTAAAAACAAACTAGATAGTAAAGGATGATGCAGATGTTTAGACGTCTTTATTTGCATCTGCAGATAGAAAGCTCGGCTACCACTGCTGGTACAAAACATGAAAAGGTTGAAAAACGAAGGCAAATGCAAATATGATAGGTGTACGATGAGGTTTTACTGTGTCTATGTTGTTACAGTAATGTTGATGTTATTGCTGTAGGTTGCACTACATTGCATGCCATTGCTTTTTATACAAATTAAGCACACAACATTGGTTTCACAATGGAAAAATGTAAATGCAACAGTGCTGCTGATTCGGGTAAAACACTGCACATACACACTAGAGGCACACAGCACTGCCTGAGGAGCTCACAGTATGATCACTACCTAGGGGTATTCACACAGAAGCACTAATCTTACTCTAGTTATGGCTGAAGACATAGGATTTACAAAAGGTTAATGAACTCTAAGAGGACACATCAAAGCAAACATTTGAGTGATGTTTTTATAGTTTTCTCTTATCAGCCATCCAGTATGGCTCTCCCATGGGAACATGCAAGGATCACAAAGTCTTATTGGATATTGATCAAGTCACCCGATTCAGTTGTGGTAGAGCAACAGCAACAAAATAAAAATAAAAGATACAGCAGGTGGTAAAAGCTAATGTCCAAAAGGACCGTCCTGCTGATTCTTGTATGGAATGCCTCAGTCAATACTGCATTTATGGTGCTCCATGCTGTTCACGTTCATTTCAAAGACTGTGGGATATTTTTTCCTAAAGCTCACAACATGTTTAGAAGATCAGGGAAATTGTTTGCCATCATATTTACCCCACTGATATATTCCTAGTTTCTCCTGAGCAGAAGAAGCCTGAATATGAGACAAGTGTTCAAGCTATAAATGGAACATATTGCTGGTTGGCTATTCTTTTTCAGAAATAATGACACTGTAGTATGTGTTAGTATTTTCAAAGTTAAATAGTAATTCAGAGAAGGCAAGATGATCATACATTCATATCCATTCTCATACATAATTAAAAATGGTCATGACCCTTAATAGCCTGATAAATGGTTTGCTACTGACCAGCGTATGCCTGTGACCCTTGTTTTTATAAGAGTATATTTGTTTTTAATTTGTCACACTGTCAAATTGTGACTAGTGACTAATACATGTACTGATGATGTAATCAACCAAATAAAAGTTTTGTTGCATTTCCTTTTAATACCGAGGCAGGAGTTTTCACAGGAGGAAGAAAATGGGCTTGCATACGAGCTGTCAATGTTAATATAAACCCAAACAATCAGAACAGCTGGCAAAGCACATCTTTTTTTTTTTTAACTCCTGAAACGTAACCTGTTTATCCCAGCCTACAGCCTACTTTAGCTTAGCCACAGTAATTCTGTAAAGTGTCCTTGGGCTTTTTGAAAGGTGCCATTATTCATGAGATGCTACCATGTTCAGAGTTTCTCTTGATTCACATGTACATGTAACTGTACAAGCTGCAGTTAAGAAGTGACATACATTCTGTTGTACATATGATTATATCAAAGTACACTCAGTGAGTGACAGTTTATTTTCCATAACTGATGTAGGTTTAATGTTTTGCCTTCAAGATACAAGAAACATTATCTATACAGTGTATAGTTGATATATAATTCACATTTTATACATTGAATAATTCATAAGGAGAGCCTCGTCTCCCTGTAACTTTCACACACCTCTCATTTGGATTAATGTGGGAAAGGCAAGTAGTGGGAGTAAAATCAAAATAAAACAAGAAAAATATAGGGATCATTGAATTTGAATACCAATCTGTCAGAACTGCTTGTCAAAGGCAATAGCCACAGGCTGCGTTCAGTCAAACGTGCATGAGCAGGATTGAGTCTGCATCGCCAGTGGGTGCGCAGGTAATGTCACTGCTTGAAGAATGTTGACTTGTGAAAACAGTACAAAACAATGTAGCTCGAATTTAATCAAAATAAACATGTTCAAGTTTAATTAAAATGCTTTCTTCGTTACAGATTGCCTCCAGTACAAACACTGTAATACGATTACCAGACACAGTTCAAGCTACTTTGGACATATTTAAATTGTAGAAGTTTGTAAAAGTGCAATACTGTTAAAACTAAAATAAAACTAAAACATGTGAGCTGTATTAAATGACTTTTGTTTAAAAGTATCGAAGCTTAAATTTGATACAAAGGCGCTTTCTCAGGTGGCTGTCATATTTATGGTAAACTGAAACCCATTTCCTGCTCCACTGGCTCCCTTGGGTGTTGGGTGAATGAGGCAGGGAAGCACCCTCAGTACTAATCACTGAACCACACTCAGTCCCTCTAGGATCTCATACACTGTTTTTGCGGTGATAAACTAAAGATGAAATCTGAGGCAATTTTTTTGGTGCAAAAAAGAAGTTTCATAATTGCAAGTCAGCTGTAAAGGAAATAAAAGCTGATTGTATTAAGATGTCCCTGATTATAATAGAAAGTAATAATCCCAGTGGGAGCATGACTTATCTTCAACTTTTAAGCACAACTGGTGCTTCTAAGATAACAGTATAAAAGTGTAACAAAAACGTCTTAAAACATGGTCTCATTTCTTCACCCAACCTATCTTTAGAGCATGAAAACATTTTGTTCACAGTTAATGTTACAGCTATTACCACTTTTGCGATTATGTTTATAGCATATCAAATAAACAGTCCAAAATTGCCTCAACCTACTCTCACTTCTCTCTTTTTTCCATTCTTTTTTTTAAGGTTATTTTAATGGGCATTTCCATCTTTAATGATAGGACAGCTCAGAGAGAGAGGGGGAAGACATGAAGGAAACCCTCAAATCGGATTCTAACCCTGGTCTCTAAGATATGTGTGCCTGCTCTACCAACTGAGCTAACTAGTTACACCTTTGGGTCTCCTTCAAGTATCTTTCTTAGTGAAGGAAGGACAGTGAGAAACCATGTGGATCCACCATGGGACTCTGTAGCTCACTACACAGCAGCAGTATGGCTAACAATAGCCCTGGGTGATTAGTTCAAGCATTGGGAATGGAGTGGAGCGGAAGAATATTTAAAAAGTATGTCTACCAAGCCAATGCGTTCTAGGTAGCTACGGTCATAGTTACCTCATATTACCACACCTCCAATTGTCAATTAGATCGAATCACTCAAGACTGGTAAATATAAATCAAAAGTTTCCCAAAGGACAAACATGTACTTTGCTGCTTTGGTTAAAATTCAAAGACATGACTTAAACTCTTTCCGATGAGAATGAACCGTTATCGTTTAATTAGAGGTCATCCAGACCAGTAATCAGTTTCAGAAGCACAGAAAGCATACAACAAGACAGACAAAACTTCTGTGTGTCATTGACGGAAAGTCTATAGCTTGTTTACTACAATTGACTCTTATTTATTATTGCCACTGTTCCCCAGAAACATTGACAGCCCCGCGTGGCATCATTACGGAAGCGGCAGGTGGAAATTTGAGGTTATTTGCATTCTGTAACACATATTTCACCTCCATGGCTCGGAGGGAGGTGGGGGGGACAATCATTTCTGAGGCAGGTTGCTTTTACATGACAAGCTAATCTGTAGAGCAACATGGTATTTTACAAGTATTCTTTTGTTTGGTCTGTAAAACAGAACAACAAAGCACACGTCTTTCTCCATTTGCTATTGAATTAATTACGTACAATACCAACATTTCAATTGAAGGAGCTAGCACAATAAATTAAAAGTATGAAATATAGCCGGAGCCAATTGAACAGCATTAGAAAATTGTAAATGCATTTTCTTGGATATTTAAGCTGAATTCCACTTACAAGTGAGAAGTATGCCATGGTACATATCATTGGACCTGTTTTAAAAAAAATAGTAGCAGCTTGATTTTAAAAAATGATTTAAGGTGAGCTCTTTGGTGACCGGCCCAATGTAGCTGCAAAGTTTGTAAATCCAGCAGAATCTGATAAGATGTCACCCTAGGTATTTACAAGAACTCATTCAATCAATTGTAAACAGTATAAAATGTCAGCTACACTGTAAACACAGTTTTATTCATTTTCAGGGATAAAGGTTGACATTATTGTATTTTGCGCTCAGTGAAATACAGGCCGGGGCAAGTCTAACTAAAACTGCAATTAGAATCTCCATGTTATGTGAACGTGAGTGTTTTATTTGATTACATATTGGATGAAAGATTAGAGACTAAGGCAACATTAAAAACTGCTTGAGGGAGATATTACTCAAGTTTTCTTAATAATCCTTTTGACAGTTAAGTAGTAACTTTTAATCACTTAAAGCATTCAATCAACATGAAGAGACAAGGAGCATACTAAGGGTAGGATGTAACCAATATAGGTAGGCCAATATATCAGCAAAATATTATTCATTGCAGATATATTGTTATCGGTGCATATGCCTGTCGGTAAGTAACAAGATAATGCAGTACAAAAAATTCCAAACTCAGTTTAATGTAATTTGGAAACGGTGTCACCATAAAGCACTGACAAGTTTATTTTACTACAAAAAAGTCCCACTTAGTACATGTCTTGATTTAATGCTAATAAAAAAATATATTAAGAAGCATTGGTGGAATGCTTGGGATTTTTTATTTGAATGTTAAAAAAATAATAATAAATGTCACAAAAAACTAAATATTCTGTTCCTAAAAAGAGAACCATTTTACATTTAACAGCAAAGAAGTTGAGATTTTTATTTTGACTTCTCACAATCACTCTTAAATTAAAAAAGTTTGTTGCCACCTGGAGACCTGGGTTTCATCAATGGGTCTGTTTCCTGAAGATAAGCCCTGAATGAAACTGCAGACAGACCCTTTTGCAAAGAAATCATTAACATGGCCATTTCTCACGGCACTTCACCAATTTCTCCCGTCGTTTTCAGCATCCTGAACACTGACAGTGTCTACTTAACTTAATGACTTTCTTGACTGCTTCCAGGTAAGTGATTGGGAAGTGTATAATCTTTTAAGAGGGCTGAAAGGTAACGCTTAGAGGAGGGAACGGCTAATAATGTTTTATTATGAAAACAGATTAAATTAATCTTTGGATTAATCAGTTGCTCTATGGACTGCCTCGCGGAAATCTTATTATACTTCTCAAACAACACGTGCATGCATCCAACTGCTGTCCACACTGCAATCCTTAAACCACTGCCACATATTATATATTGTTTTTACCAGAATTCTACAATAATTTATGGTTGTATGTCATATACTATGTTTGTGGTTGGGAAATGTTTAAAAACATTTATGTCCAGTGCTTAGATGCATTAGAAACTGGAGGACACAGTATTTGAGGTAAACCGCTGCCTGCTTTCTGAGGTTATCTGCCATGGCAGCTGTTTTATAAAAGCAGCCATACCTGTCTGCTGACAATATCGGTGTCCCCCATGCACACGCTCTTCATTTACACTGTTTATTAACATACCATTGAAAGATTTAAACTGATTCTGAAGTAAAATATTTACACTAGAGATATTCTGCTTACTTCTTACACTGGCAAAGTTTCAGTTATTGACCTAAGAACACATTCAGCAAGCCTCCACACAGCTCGGGAATATTTTCACTGACCAAACATGGTGATGGATTTACCATCTCTTTGTACTGCAATTTTAGAGCCAAGAGCCAATCTTGATAATGCAAGCAACAGCAACAACAACAGTAACAATTCAATAACAGAACACATCACATTAGGACAAGAGTATACTGTAAATTAAATGAGGCAGTAAAATTGTGATAAAGTCCTGGATATAACATAACAGGCATAATGAAATAGTCAGTCCTCTGGTGCAGCGACAGAACAGAAAAAAACTTATAAGTAATGAGCCAAAATCTAGGGAAAAAACACTTTTCAGGCAAGATTTAATTGAACGTAGACCATGCCAGCAGAGGTAATACTAAAGGAAAATACTATTGTGTCATAGTAGAGAGAAACAGTTTTGTTTTTAATCTAGAATCTAGAACAGCCATATGCCCTACATTAGAGGAAATTAAGGAGTTAAAATGTCACTAACGAAATCATGGAGCACCTTTAATGTAATTGATATTAAAAAAACTCACGATAACTGGCCAGCAGTTAAAAAAAGTCAGAATTGGGGGAGTGTATAAGAATTGTTCAAAGAGTGGGCTGCCAAAATTTCACCAGTTTGAAGCTGACAAACAATTGGTGTCCTATGCTGACGTAAAATTCAACAGTTTGTGGATTTCAATTATCATATGTATATGTGTTCCAGTTTGTGCACCTTATTTAACCAATTTACCCACATCATAAACTTTAAGGAATACAGAAATGTCTGTTTTCATCAAAGTTTCGGTGAGTGGATACAAAACTCCATCTAAAAACAGCATCACAATTCACTACCTGTTCCAAGGTGCCCCTTGGGGGGGAGGGGGGGAGGCATGATGACTCTATGCTAGAGGGCACTACTGTGGCCTAATTATGGTCCAGATGGTTGGAATAGGTAGGATTTCCAACAATTAATTACTGAATGTTCATGTACTTCACATGGCCAGTATCCTTCCAAAAGGGTGAGCCAACACATCCTCAGATCAGAAATGGAATAATTGAGATTGATTGCTTTTGTCTAGCATAAAGTTATGCCTTTTAAATAGAATATTGTTTATACATGTCAGGTGTACGTTGATGTTTACATCTTAGGGTAAATATATTCAGGTTTTTGTATTTTCTGTGACATCTACAATGTTTTTTTGGATTTACCTGTTAAACGTGTCCAAAATTTTCAATAATGAGGCAAACATATTTTAGAAAAAGCCCGGTGAGCTAAAACGTTCAGCTTTCCAACTATTCTGAATGCTCCGGTTTCAACAATTTAACCTAATCTCCGCTAAGTGTTCCGCAACTCTAAGCCAGCAGGACTGGAGTGTCGTTTTTACTATGCTACCGCGGTGGTCGCATTGTCGCATGTAGCTACATGCTAATGACACTAAAATGTTATCTTAGCTGCCAGTGTCGTTAAATACTACCCAATTACGTGTCAAGCCTAAACATTCCTGGCTATGTAGTATTTGGTTAAAAAGTCTTTATCTGTGATTTTTTTACTGTAGAAAGTTCTGCTATTCTACTAGTGTCCCCTGCTAACTATAGTACCTACATGCTAACGGCAGGGAAAGTTGTCATCTTGGCTGCGAATTTGTTAAAGTCACCCTTATTTCATTACTGCTGAAACATGTCCAACTTGGTGTTTGGTTCAGAAGCCTTTATCTGCGATTGTTGATGATAGAAAAGTGCTGCCTCGTTCCATTACAATCTAACATTAGCTTAGTGCTAAATATTACGTAGCTGTATGCTAATGCAATATAGCTGTAATCTTGCCAGCCAGTGCTGGTAATTTCTCCCCAATTTTGTGGGTCAAATTACGACTGAAACGGTCCTGTTGGGTAGTATTTGGTTTCAAAGCCTTTATTGTTGAGTTTTCATGATTCAAAGCCCTGCTATAAAAATTGCAATAGCTCCAGGTTTAACTACAACAGCAAAGCTGAGGCTGAGCTCGGTTTCCATGAACACTCTGACCAATCAGAGTAGACTGGGCTTTGTTAGGAGGGGGGCTTGAAGAGACAGACGCTCCTTCATAGCATCTCATACAGAGGGTGAATACAGGTGCAGCAGTAATGGGCAGTATGAGCAAACAGTAAAGCATGTGAATGTTCTAGTACAAAGTAAAACAAGTAAAAGTACAAGTAAAACCCTGAACAAGCTATAATAGTTGCCCTTTAACACACATCTTTACTGCATCTGTTTGATGACCATTTGATGATGTTGGCAAAACACATCCTCTCTAGGGAAACTCCCTGACACTTTGTGATTTTGCTCTTAGAAACCATGTGTACCTTTTTCTCAACCCTCTCACAGATGTTTTTGTGATGACATAAACCTAAAAAAGCACTGGGCACATCACTTGATCATGACCATATTGTGCCAAATTCAATATGCACAAGGCTACAACAGATTTTGCTCCAATGTTTTTATGACTTAAGTGTTACAGCCAGGAAAATGAAAGTGTCTTCATGTTTTATTTCCAAATACATGGTTGTGATTTAGATTGGGGTTAACTTAGAATTTCTGGCACTCAATTGCTAAAACAAAGTTGTTCATGAGAGGACAAAAAATAGAGCTCTGCTATTCCTGACAGATGTCTGACTGGTCAAATGAAAGAAAGTCTTATCCTTAACTTCACATAAAGTTGGACAACTTTCTTTCCCAACAATATGAAGATGATGTGTGGGTTTGTCTTGGCCACAATTGTTTCCTGTGTGACAATTAATTTGATATATATCATGTATGACAAAGCCCATGGGCCCATTTAAATGATCCAGAATGTCCAAAGGGTCTTGTGAAAACACTTCAAACCTATCTTCTTTCGACAGACACAGTGCACTCCGTTCTGCTTTAATAAGAGGAAAGGGCTGCCTGTGTCTTCACCATACAGAAGTCTATTTAATAGCATGTCTCAAATTTGAGGATGTTGGGTGCACTTTTTTTGGAGGGGCGTGGAGTGCAATGGAGGAGAAATAAATTTGTCGTATTTTTAAAGATGAGAGTGTCAAAACAGCACAACAAGCCACAATCATGAAGCTTGTGTGAGCAAAAAGTCTGAAGTGCCAGATTGGACAACCCTGTGTAAATGTAACAAAGGGGAAACATACAGTAAAGGGATTATACTGTTCGGTGGTGAGGGCAACTCGCTTTGATGTGGTACATTTTGTGCAGGGGGCATTTTAGGGTTATGGTAATAACTCATCAAAAGAACAAAGAACTGTTAAATCTCCTGTTGTTGTAGACCAACGGGAGAAGTGGTCATTTGGCCTACAGCGGAAGTTACTTTGTTTCCTCAACAAACGGATTTCAATAGGAAGCATTCAATGTCCATTAAATTAATATTGTGTTTATTTGGAAACGCCATCCATAGCGGTAAAAAAAAAGGAGGCTGAAGTTGTGTAAAAAAGAAAAGCAAATATTGTGACTGTGGCTTTAGCTGTTGAATGCGATACTTTAAAAGAGCTGTTATCACAGATGACGGTAAATTTGAGCTGGGCTTGTATTGCTCTTAGAAACTCTAAAAACACAAATTAACTGCAGGCTCAGACATTTTTTTCTTGCATTAATGCATACGAAAGGCAATTACGTATGTGAACCAAACTAAGAAGTGCTGATGTCTAATGTATAACTATGAGAGGCCGCCTAGGAAGTAATTCATACTTCTGTCTTACACACACTACCATAATCTTGCATATTCACCACTATACTCACACACACTAACACACACACACTAACACACACACACGCACACACACGCACTTTTATCAACCTTTTAAATGCATGTATGAGAGAGCATAGTTGTGTATGTGAGAGAATATAGTAGTGTTTGTGTGAGAGTTTAGCATTGTAAGTGAGAGGCAGAGAAGGGAAGTAACAAAGTACAAATACTAATATTTTTACTTTACTATTTATTTTTATGGCGACTTTTTACTTTTACAAAAATGGCTTGTTACTTTAGATTTGTAGAAGAGGTTGCATTTTCAGAGTATAGCGCGGACACGCGTCTCACACCGCAAATGGGCAAGCGCCACAAGGAGAACAAAGTGAGAGAAAAGAAAAAGACTAGCTGTCCGGAGGATAATCAGTTAAGATTGTGCGTGTGAGTCCTTGAGAACTGTAAGTTGTATAACTGATGTTGTCAGTTCATTTAAGCCGGTTGTATTGGTTTATAGTTCTGGCACATTTAAAGTAAGTTGGTTAGCTAGTGATTTTACTGTTTGTGTATTTCACCTGTTAGCTAGGTTGCATGTTGCTTGATTTTAATAAAGCATCAACAGAAAGAAGTTGTCCGTGTTTTAACAGATGGGGCCAAGTAGTAATTCAAAATCAGCTTTAAAAACAGTCCAAATTCAATCCTCACTAACAAGTTTTAAATAATTTCACTGGAGTTACTGTTAATTTTGCGTCATAAATACCAAATTCAATCTAATTGGATGGGAATATACTGGACGTTACACTTGACGCACAACTAAGACGACTCAACAGATTCAGCGGCATTCTGCATTTATTTGTGGCAAATCGCTGAGGCTCAATGTCGTTAATGTTTACACATTATTGTATGGACAGCGGCATGATTGAACATGAAGAAAACGGAGATCGCAGAGATATGGTAGACAAGCAGAAAGACGTTCCCAATAATCCTTGGCCTTATGTGAGAGAGACATTTGAGATAGTAGGCATCAACAATAACTCCTGGTCAATGTGCTAGGGAACTTCATTAATGTCAGTTTAGTAATTCATATTTTATCCTTTATTTTCTTTCCAGAAGCCATATTTCAGCACAGACACATACCTGTAGATTCCTTTAAATGTTAAGGGGAAGATGAAAAAAGAGAAACTGTATCTGTGAACTCCCACAGAATCACAACAGAATTCACATCTTGCTGCTCAGTCAGAATCGTATTAACCTGGAGTCCCAGTCTCTCTCACAATAATCATGTATGTGATGTTTTAGGCCTATTGGCAAACATCCATTTAAAATGTAGACAACGGCATATAAAGAGCCTTTTTCCATGCCCAGTGAGGTTCCTCATCGTGCTCTACATAATAGTGTATGTAAGAGAGTATAGTAGTGTATGTGAGAGAGTTTTATTGAAACGGAAGGGAGTTTGATTACTCAGCTCCTGATTGGTTGACTAAGAAGAAGCGGTATTTGATGGTCACAATCCTGCACTGCCATACTAGTTTGGCTGTAGTGTTGCTGTAATTGTAATTTTAGGAAATGGTAAGCTACTGTCAACGATGTCTCGGCAATCAAATCAAGTCCAACAGAGCTCTGATTCAAAGATGTAGAGATTATTCAGGGGTGGAACTGCAAATTGACTCAGCCCTGGCTCCAGCGCTAAAGCTTCTAGTTCTAGCTCAATGGAACCTGGAGGACCCCGTTACCAAGCAAGACAGCATTTCAGTGGTTGGTTGTCAAAATCCAGGAAGAGGTAAATTGATAAAAAAAATAGCCTGAAATGGATTATGTGTTATATATCAATAAATAAAATAATGTTACATTTGTTTGCTGTTATAAAGTTAAGCGTTGTTTAGTCAACTATAATTATTTTCTCCCATATTTTGAACCATGTACAGATTATCTGACCAATGCTGGGTGTCTAAGGCCTTTGAGACGCATAGAGGACAAAAATGTCTTGGTGAAGGATATCATCATGTTTCAGATGGTTCATCGAGTCAGTGGAACATTTTAAAGGTTTGTGTAACTCCCTTTTTTAGCAAACGTAATTAATAATTAAAGATTTCAACATTTTTGAAAAGCCAGTGTACAACCTTACACTTAGAATACAGGCTTGCGTGTATCATATAAAATAACTTAAAGAACATAATGTTTTAGACAGTTGTCAAAGGAAAGGCCTTTTTGCATATTTAAAAAAATAAACTGTCTTGTAAGTCATCACTTTCATGTGCTCTGAAAACAGATATTTGTATCTTCTTTTTATATGCTCTGTCTTTCCCTCCTTTTCAAAACGTTTTTTACATGCTAGGTTTAATTCCTTTTTCAGAGCAAGAGGGATCCTTAAAACTTGGGGATATCCTGGCCTAGGCGACGAGAGCAAATGCAATTCCACCCCTGGGCTTCTCCCCATGACCTTCAGTGGATTTTCTCCATGAGCTGCCCCTCAGACAAGGCCGTCATTTACCCACAGAAATGCATTACCTGCCTGCAGTTATCAGCCCTGAAAAAAAAAGAAAAAAAAAGAAATCGAGGATTTCAAGGAAACTATGGATTTTGCATTAAAAAACACTCATGGTTTTGGTCATGAATGACTTCAAAGACCTCCTGAACATACATTATTAAAATCTGTTGCCTGTTGAACTTTATTAAACTGATGAGACATTGTTGTCAATAACTTGCCATTTCCTAATACATTAATGTCTTGTTTAAACAACTGACAATGGATTAATCATTTAACTAAAAAGGAAACCATTTTGTCATTTTATTTTTCAACGCTGTAGAGCAGAACTTGTCACTGGCCTTTAATGAACCTCCCAATAGTGTCCTAATCGCCTTGACACTAACACACTTGCTCATTAATAGAGTTCACCAGGCCCAAAAATAACTATATGTCATGGTTATTGTCAATGAACAGTTCCAAAATTCTGTTCATAACTGTTTCATTGAAAATAAAGTCATCACAACTATACCGTCTCACAGACACAACTCAACTCTCTTACATACACAACTCAACTCTCTCACATACAAATGTATACTCTCACACAAACACTACTGTACTTTCTCACATACACAGCTATACTCTCACACAAACACTACTTTATTCTCTCACATACACGACTATACCCTCTCATACATACATGTGAAAGGATTATAATAGTGTGTGTGTATCAGTATAGTGGTGAATATGCAAGATCATGATAGTGTGTGTAAGACAAAAGTATGAATTATTTTCTAGGCTTGCTCACACCCCATGGTCTTCACTTTTGTGTTTCCACAGTGATGCTGTGATAATTCACTTTCTCTGTGAGAGCTTCCTTTTTGCTCAGTCACTCAAACAAAAGTCTTGACTTGACTCATCAAATTCTCAAGGTGCAGCCGAAAGCAATTACAGAGCTTTTGGGTGGAAGAGCAATTATAGCCAAGGCCTCTTTCTTACTCTGCTCCTAATAAAGGCTCGCCTTACAAACAAGATAAATCATGCTCCTCTTTTCCTTAAGCCTCAGCACTTTGGTGAAACCTTTCAGACAAGCATTGTATGCTCATTACATGAACACCTCACTGCTGAAAACAAAAATGGCTCAGATTTCCACACCATTCTAGCAGAAGGAAGATTAAACCTGAAGTACCATGCAGGCTCTTTGTATTTTTCGGAGCTTTTAATACTGACTTCAAAAGGCACAAAGCTCCTACCTGAATCTCTAGAACTCCGTCATTCATGTGTTTCTTTTTAAAACTCTTTTTATGTGGAAGAAAAATAGTAAAATGCATTATTCTGACACATGATAGTAACACAAGAATTGCAGGTTACAAGGTATGTGTTCATGTTATAATTGGGAATTCATGTAGAGCTGCATTCATCACTCACTGTGCCATTCTCCCCTGCTGCAGCACCCATCCCATTATCCTATTACTCATCTGCTCATGTGGAGCAGATGAGTAATAGGATAATGGGCTGGGTAATGTACACAAAAGTTCTGTTGTAAAATGGATGCAGCTCAGTCAGGCGACTCAAAAATATGCTGGCTGTTCTGATTTTCCACAAAGGGCGTCTGGCAGCATGACGTTTGGTGGCTTTGGTGCTGATTTTATGGGATGACAAGGGTTTACTCCCATCTGTGTAAGAGTCAAAAATAACGATTTGTCTGAAGGCAGACACATGATCAGCATGGCACACATAGGATATTTCAGGCAGCAGGGGGAAGTTCCACTTTAAGTATTAGAGATTATGAAAGCTATATACAGTACATATGTTTTACAAAATTAGGCTCCACGTGGAAACTAAGACATTTCAAAATAAATTAAAGAGCATTACACAAAAATAAATGACAACTCCGTCTTCCTCTTCTTTTCCCCTTTCCAGATTATGAATTCACCAAGTAATCAATGGAGGGTATTGTGCTGATGAATAATGATGCAATATAAATATCAAATGAAAATACAGTCCTTATATAAATTAACCTTAATAATGCTGACATATTAGAAAGACATACATTTAATAACAATTTTTCATTCAGATCTAAAGTAAAGGTGTCTTACCGCAGTGATTCAGAGAGCATGCTACTGATACTGCTACGCTGCAGAAAAAGCAAACCAGGCCAAAAGACAGTTCCATAGAAAGCAGAATCCACAACCTTATCCTGTGTGTTTGTCTCTACCTTAGAAAAGAAATCTCTCCAGTGTCACAGCTGCAGGAAACTACGGCACAAACAACTGGATGGACATTCTTCATGCACGGAGTAAAAATTTGATTTAGTCATTTTTAGCTTTCTTTCATTTTCAAGGCAAAATCGGTTCATTTTTGTGAACTCTATGTTATCCGCGCCGGACACAGACAAAGAAGAGGAAATAGGTCTGTTTTTCTGCTAATGCAATCGGAGGCTGCTAGCTAGTTACCTAGTCTGGTTAATTAACCCCCCGAGAACGAGAGAGAGCAGAGACTGTGATCTCCATAGGCCTACTGGGCTCAATCAAGACCACAAACTGAACATTGTATATGGCATAAAAGTGTTGTAGTAAACACATTCTCATCCCTCTGCAAAACCCTGGGGAGCTCTTAATCAAACCACAATGCACATTTAATAGTGCCTCCACACAGAATGAAGAGAAGAAGAGTGAGGAGAAAAGAAATTAAAGTGTATGAACCCACAGGCCTGTGGCCTTTTATCTGAACTCCTTTGTGACATTTAGCTCCTCTGCTCTCTGTGGAGACTCCATATCAACATATATTGTTGGGGATTATGCTTTGTCTTTGACTATGCGCTTCACCTTGTATGGTTGTAAGTGACTTAGCATAATAAAATTAGAGGAATTACATTGATATACGTCACAAAACACAGAATATCATTAGTAATCTGTTGTAATGATACTATTCTACCATTCAATCTAATGTTACAGACGTTATGAGCGTTATTTGTCCAAACTGCATTCTTTTGCTCACGTGATGACCGTGGATGTTGTCGTGTAAGTTTCTTTCCTGTTTAATTCACGGACACACTCATTTTTTGTTTACAACTCAGTGTTTAGGGATCACTGGGTCATTTTAAGAGAGCTGGGGCATTCTGATTTTTTTATTTTAATTTTAAAAAGTGTTAAAAGTGTAGTAAAAATTTAAATTTCACAAACGCCAGTAAGAAAATAAAAGCTTGTCTTTATTCTCAAAACTTTGTTTTTAAAGACTCATTCTTTTACTGCACCTATTAGGAAAGCTTATACATTGAGGAAAGAGACTAATGTTTCATTAAAAGACATCTTGTTGGTGTCTCGCTTCTCTATCTGCTTCAATCAGCGTTTTGTGGTGAGAAAAACATAGCATGAAGTGGGATAATTTAAACCATGTTAAGGACAGCGGGTTTTTCTCCACGTTTAAGTACCTGTACTGGTATGTAGGGAAGACAGCACAAAAAATACCCAGAGAGATCAATTTTTTTAGTAACTGGTGGTAACGTTAAAAAGAACTGGCAGTTGGAGGAAGGTTGGAGGTTCCAATCAAATCAACAGGACAGAACATTTATTATCCATCTAAGCCTTCTTGTAAATCACCACAGGGCCTTGCCCCCAAATTATCCAGGACACAGCCGGAAAATAAATAATTAAAAGCCCATTTTCTGATGTGAGGTTCCTGAATGATAAATGATGAGGTTTGGATGGCGAGCACAGGGAGCAGAGTTCTCAAGTCCTTCAACACTTTGTGGAGGAAGGTAAAGAACGGGGCGCTGGGGTGCATGCATGGGTTTCCCTTATAAAAAGGTTAATAAACTTCTCCATTTTATTACACCATGGTTACAATAAGTTTCTGATTGACACCTAAAACGTACTGTAGCTCTGATCAAAAGTTTCATAACTTGCCTAAATTTAGTGTACTAGGTAGCCATAGCAACAGCACATTTATGTCAATTTTTTCTTTAAATTAAAATCACTATGAAATGCATTTTTTTATGATTACATTATCTTTTTTTGTTGTAAGGATTTGGTTAAGTTTACCGTAATTGGGGATAAAGTGAATACGTGCTTAAGGTTAGGGGAAGGTAAGGCATTTGCAGTCATGATTAAAGTAATAAACACTTTAAGGCTTTGTCTGTTGAACATAAAGATTTTTAGTTTTGGGGTATTTGCTGAAATCGCGATCCTGTAGTTTTTCTTGGGAGGACAGTCTAGGAAAACATACAGTATCTACATCCAGGGGTTAGATGCGGTATAGTATAAAATCCAATGCCAGGCACTCAAGTGGTAACATGCTTGAACTTCTGCGGGACATATACACTACATAGAGGTTAAAGTATCCACTTAAGTGGATGGCTATGGATTTTCTATTTCATATTCTTGTGTTCTTTAATAGAATTTCTTTCCCGATTTCAAGAGGGTCAGTGGATTCTGGACTCCAGAAACACAACTGATACTATTTCCTAATCCTGTATATTTGTTGCATTTCACATTCAAGTGATTGAATTCAATTCATTCAATGCACCTAACCTAAAAACTTACACAGTACTTTTATAAGATGACAATCCCAAAAAGGAACATTTTATTTGAATATAAAATGTCTTTCTTTTTAAAATAAAATGGGTTTGTCTCTGATTTGTAAATTTATTTTGTATGACATGAACATGTACCAGCTTTAAAAATAAATCTCCCTCCTGGGACAATACAATGCTATATATATATCTATTTATGCACTGCAGTATAATACTAATAAGACATTATCTGAAAGCGTCAGCAGACTGTTTATCAGACCATCCCATGTTTTATATGTGATAGTTCTCATATCAGATTTTAGATTAGTCACCTCTTATTTCTAGGGCGGCTATGTCTGGTTTTTATCTCTCAGGCACTGTCCCAGAAATTACCCGCCTATCTCACATCCCAAAAAAAAAGAAATAGCAGCAGAACTATCTAAAGTTCAGGTTGTTGTTTAGATTCCTTGTGGAGATCTGATAAATCTACCCGCTGGATGTGATGTAGCCATAAAGTGACCAGAGATGCGTTAGCAGAAGGGTTTGTGGATTTTTTTCTTTGGGCAAGTGCATTGCATTTTCTTTTGTATTTCAAATCCTCATATTCATCTTCTGTGTTAATTGTAAAAAGCAATAACAATCACACCTACAGTATGTGAAATAACTTGAGTGATTATGCGGGAATGTAGAGTAATTTCATAGAACCAATATTAATTTAATTCGTGTTAACTGATCTTGACTAACAAAAACATGCAGAACATTTTACGGACAAAACAAGGAGGCAAATTATTTACATATACATCACAAGAAAAGACCTGAAGAATAAATTATGAAAATATAAATTCTAGGCAAATACGAGGCTAAAAAAAGTACATTTGACTCTCAGAAGACGTGGGTCTGTTGGCTGTCCAAAAAACATTTTCATTGCTTTTAGCGTGCAACATTGAACGCTTTTCTTAATCAATTAACATTTAAATTCATTAATTTAATGAAAACAGTTTTGTCAAATTCTATAAAGCTAGTCAGTTAAAAATTCAAATAATTCAGTTATTATTCAGTGATGGATAATTTAGCAAGAAGCCACGCCAAAAAATAACCTAAGACACCCTCATCTGGTTTAAGGCTGTAAGTACTTATGAAAACCTTTGTGACAAGGCAAAAGGATTGTAGTTTAAAGCTATAATATGTAGTTTCTGTCAAACAGCAAAACTGTTCGCGCATCCACATGTTACAAGCTGTCCGCAATTGAGCACCACCCTCACACCTCCACCACACAATTGCTAGTAGCCAAGGAAGACACGGAGGAATAAATAGACATGATGGACTCTTCCGAAGAGGTACATTACTCGATTTTCAGTGGACGAAAGTTCCTGGACAACACCAGTTTCTAAACACAGCCATACGGAAAAATACAGAGTGATTTTGTGGAGATGATAGTCTCAATCAGCTTTGAATCAACTAATTTGGCAATGGCTTTCTTAAATGCCAAATGGACGTTCATTGATAAAAAGGTTTCTGCACCAACACTTTATAGACTAGTCAAAATATCCAGTAGCGACAGAAAAAAAAGTAAAGTTTGGTCCAGTGCCTTGGAAAGGGCTGTCCAATTTTTTAAAATTATGTTGGTGGCAGCCTGGAGGTACTCGAAATAATCCATACAATCCAAGGATTTGAGTGTTTACTTTAGAAAAAAGATGATTTCTATATGGGGAAAGCTTGCAAAGAATAGACAGAGTATCATGGTCAGAGTGAGGCAAGGTTACAGACTTCAAATTTATTAGACCCCAGAGGCAGTTAGGGAAAATCATGTTTTCATCTCCATTATGAGAAACATTGACAGACTATGATATGTCAGTATTGCTTTGATATAAAAGTATTGGCTTTCGCAAGCAGACACACAAAAGCTGGCATATGATAGTTTAGGCTCAGTCTTTAGCCCCCACCTATTCTCACTTTACTGTGGATTAGCTATTGTGTCTTTCATAGTCTGGCTCAAACTGACATTTCCAGGTGGATGTATCCCACAATGTTTTACAATTACGTTCTTCCTCCCTGTGAAAACCCCTGAAGGATGAAACTATAGCAACACCTTTTCTTTCTGCAAAGACCTTTGTCGGAGCTTTGACAACCAACTGTCCTATAAGATGGTAGCCCTTGTTTTAGCCTGGAAATATGTTCTTACAGCATCAGTTGAGTCACACAGGTGTAATGGGATCTCATTAGAGAGCAGCTCCTAGTTAATGCTATTGCCATCTCCAAGCTAGACCACTGTCTTTCATTATTGGCCTCAAGGTTTTTCAAACTCTTTGGCATCATAAACAGTGATACAACCATTGATGAATGTGCTCTTCATCGCTAGATCTGTGAAGCATAATTGTAAAGTAAGGAGTCCAAAATGAGAAAAGTGCATTTCTGCATGGGCACACACACACACACCTCATTTTTTATTGTGTATCCGGACTTTCCACTTTTAAACACTTTCCAGCACTCTAAACTTTGAGCTGTGGACACCCGTTCTCTTTCCTCCTGACAGCTTTAGGAGCCTAACATATTGTAATGTAAACTCAGATAAAATGAGCCTCAATTTGCCTGTCTTAGCTGCCCTTCTGATTGTGATTCCATCAGCTGTGGCAGAGAACATTATGCCATATTCACTCCTAGAGATGAGATTAGGTTTGCACTGAAAGATGTACTCATTCAGGCACGACCTTTCTCAATATGTCACTGCGACATGAAGGAAACTGAAAAACGTTGGAACATTAAGGAGTTTTGTTGTTAAAGTTTGGCCCAAAAGCTTTTTTATTACTTTACAGTGCTGAGAGAATTCAAAAGTAAGGTGTGTGGTGTTTTTCCACATTGAGGGAACTGAATAAAAACTCTTTAAATGGATAAATGCCCAGTTAGCCGAAAAATATTTTGTAATAGTTCCCATTAATCTGGATAATAGCAGGCCTAGACAGTTTGAACTTCTGCATGAATTGACAAGAGGGAGTTTTTGTCTTCCACAAAGTAGGCCACATACTGTATATGCAAAAGGCAGAGTTTGCCAACTGTCAGATCAATATTACCCATTTTAAGTACATAACGGTATGAGCTAAATGTTTAAAATCAAAATGCAATATCAGATGTAAAGTGGGCAGACGGGACTGTGATTGACTATGGATTGTAGTTCACACTCTACAATCATACTATGATCTATTGTAAAGCACTCCCAACATACATTTGACTGAAATATCAATTACTTGTTCATGCTGGCATTAGGCAGCTGTAAATGTATACATTTTTTTAATCAATATAATCAAAACGTTACTTAAGATGGAAGATCTGCTGCAGAATGTGCATGTATGCAACAGCTGTAACTAAATAAATAAATATCTGAAAAACTGGGATCTGCAATACAGTATGTTCAGCAGTAAGTATGATGAATAATAACTATGTAAATAGGACAATAGGGTTGACAATATTATGTAATGTAAATGCTGGATCAAATATGTCCATATTTTTTATGTGTGTTACATTTATGTGTTGAATGAGTAATTAGTCACACATAATCAGGGAATCATAACAGACATCCTACAAAATTATATCTACTAAAATGTCTATTTAAAATGAATTCAGTTATCCATACTAGTGGGTACTGTTCTTTCTCATTAAATCTGCAAGTATGTTGTAAGTGTTTCATGATTGATTGTGGAAGCAGAACAAAACAACAAAATATTACCAAATGGGATAACGAAATGTTATAAAACATCATGTTCAGGTGCTGTTAGCGCTCAGTGGCATTTATGTGATTAGTAGACGTTGAAATTATCAGCTCTGCCCAAAGCCGGAGAGTCATGCCCTGCCTTAAAGATCTTTGCCATTCAATTTAACGGCATGTTGCACCCGTCCTCCTTAACTATTTCCCTGTGCTGTTCCGAGGCATTGCATCACTTCTGCTTTCTCATTGCCAGGACACTCCACAGTCCTAGCTGTACATGGGTGACCATTACACCCCCCTCACCCAACACTGCCACATCACTTAGCTCAGATTTAATTAACTCCAACCAGCCTTACTCCTTGAGTGATGGCGGCAGATGCCTGCCCAATGGGGGTTTCTGCTCAAAAAGTGGACAGGAATACAAACTAGTACTTCAAGATGAAGGAAAACAGATTGTGATACCACAGCTTGTGAAATGCATAGAAAGCAACAGTAGAATTGTGTTCTGTGCTATGGGCCAAGGCTTTTCCCTCCACACCCAACCCTTTATTATACCGGCATCCCTAAGCTCCCTCCCTTTAGGTCGCTTTCTGATTTTTCACTCCTGTGCTTAATTAAGCCCTATAGTTAAACAACGTTCTCAGCTACCGAGGGTCTTACTTTACCAGTATTAAGAATAAGGGAGAGGAGACGGCGATATTCATATTCAAGAAAAAAACTGTGCTGAAATGCCATAATTCACCCCTGGATCTGTGGCTCCAACTGTGAGTGGAAACCATCTTAGACACACACACAGGGGCTGATAACATATGTAATATGTTCTTTGTGATTCGGCATAGCGAGATGTCCGATGCTCTGTTTAAAGACATGTAAGATTGACATCTCCATTTAAAACGATTCCATTTGTCTGTTCTGGCCTACGTTTTTCCTGGATACCAAGTGATCCATGAGGACTCCTCCACAACAGTGTCAGCAGCGCCTGACAAATGTGCTAGCTCTGCAAAATGCTTGTAGAAGCACAAACATATCTGGACTATTTATCTTCCTGCTGGAAAATGTATCAGAATATGAAAGCATATCAACCACATCCATTTTGTTTGGAATCAAATCTGACAATAACAGGGCGACATTGGGCAGATGATAAATGGCAAAATCTAGAAGAAAATAGCAATTTCACAATAAAAATATTTCATGTTTAATATCCAGTTGATTTCCTTCCAGCTAGTCATATTTCAGTTGTGAGGAAGCAATTTTGACGTTTGATGTGCCTGGAAATAACTGGTCAGAAATACATCACTGACTAATATTTTACCCTATGGATCTCCTTTAGTTAGACTGCAAATTTATGAACAATACCCCTCAAACATATTGTACATACTGGTCTTCTTTAATGATGGAACATGTAAGCTTCACTCACAGATGTACAGTTTGAGTTTCCTTGCTGTTTCCTGTTCCTCTTACAGATGAAAGATCAGTGTGTCTGACTAATTGTTTGTCCAGGGATGACTTGACCTTGTCCTCACTTGTTGCCCTGCTTACACAGTTGCTGCTAGGATAGTGGTTCCTGAATCGGTCTAAGCGAGTATAGAAAACAAATTTAACAAAAACGTAGAAGGTAGAGTGTAATCGGACTGACAATTACGTAGATACTGTGAGGTTTAATCCTAATGTCATAGAACAGTTGAAAAATTAAATTTGTAATTCTCAACTATTTATCATAATATAATATTTGAAGATGTTGCAATACATAATAGTAATGTTAAAACACTTTAGGAATTACACTTAAAAAGGTATAGTAAGCAATGTTAATCTAAAACACTTTTTGTCAAATTCAGCAACTTTCTCCTCATGGTCACATAGCTCTCTATTTTCTCTGTGCGTTGAAAAAGAATCCGGTGTTCCTACACAGCCCTGGCTGTGAAACTGAGGAAAAAAAAGGTGCGCAAGAGCCACTTAAAACTATTCCAGCCAACCAGCAAAAGCAAGTGATGGGGCAGGGAAAAAGCTGCAGAATCCTCCAAGCTTTCAAAGGAATGAAAACTGATGAGGGCTCTCGTCATCATGGACAAGTGATTAATAACGTTAGCTTTGCTGTTTGCTGTTTTCCACAGGTCAGTTTAACCTTATTAGTTTGCTATTGTTTGTGAGGGTTGCTCCCAACTGGTTGGCTTTACAGCAGTAGCGACAGTTTACTAATCCACAATCTAACGTGAGCTAACATTGAGTCCGCTATATTTCATTTGGTCAACCGAAACACTAACAGAATTGGTTGCTACGGCAATGTACATCTATGAATCTGGGTGGGCAGAGATTCTAAAGCGGGAGTTGAGTTCAAATATCAACAATCTTTAAACAACCTTTAATAATCAATTTTAAGCTAAATGAAAAGATTGATGCCACTTTCATATCTGTTCGGTGGGTATATAAAGCAAGAGCCAGATGCCAGTTCGCTAAGCTTAGCATTAAAATTGAAAAAAGTCCTTTAACCTCTGTAGTGATCCAGGCTAACTGTTTACCCCGTTTCCAGTCTTTGTCCTACGCTAAGCTGGCTGGCTAGCTGCTGGTTGTAGCTTCATTTTTACCTAAAATCTATGCATCTAAGAAAATGAATAAAGTTATTTCCCTAAAGCTATTTTGTTGAGAGTTGACACTTATTTCAGCGGGTTTTGAGATTTCTGCCTTACAACATTTTGGCTCATACAGTGTTTTACACATCTGGCAGGTGGGGGAACCCTAAGATCCGCATTTCATGGACTCTTGGTGGTGCGCTGCTGAGAAAGAATACTGGAAACACTGAAATTGATAATTAGCAATATTTTAAACAAACAGGAAACACAGATGACTGAAACTGCCAATTAGATTAGTTTACCTGTTAATTAAAGGTGCCAGAACGGATCGTTCCACCCCCCTTTAAACCCTGGTTTTACAACAAAAACCTGTCCAGACACACCACTTGTTCAAACATGTCAGTTAAAATTTCTTTGCTTGCAAACATAACTCAAAATAAGTATAATGGAGATTTTAGAACTGGAACAAAATTCATAATTATGCTCTTTTGTGACCGACTAATTTAATCCATCAATTGTAACTTTAACTAGTGTGTGCATGTAGCCATTACAATGAATGTGTAAGGGTAGCAATTACCTGACTTGATTAATGGGTTTCATTACTTTGCAGTTCTGCACATTATGTTATATCGCACTTTGGCACCAACTATGGTACCTCTATTGCCCTCAACACAGAGCTGATTCCTAAATGACAAAAGTAACAACATTTCTAACAGAGCTGATCCAAAATGCACTGCCACTGTGCTGTACAGAGTCAATGGCACATTTTCACTCTGTCTGCTCTCTGTGAGCAGCTTGGAGCCTTGCTGAGCACATTAATCCTCTGGGATAGGGCCCTTTAGAATCATTTATTCACAGTTGGGGGTAAAGCGCAAAGGAGTCAAAGGTTAGTACTTGGCCATTCATATCTCCATAACCCTGGGGCTTTTCCATCAATGTACAATCTCCATCTGGGTAAGACACCACAAAGGTTGAGCCACATATTGTTGGGAGTGGTACTTTCTGTAATTTTCTGGTCACTGGTAAATCCAAAAAATGCTGTCACAGTTGGATAAGCATAAGCCATCTGGTGCATATTTTCGTCTAAAGTTGCTTACAGTGACATGCATGGACAGACTGCCATTGGTGGTCATTTATGCAATTTAACCTTTCTATTAAAGCTAAATTGAGCTCTTGCATGGTGTCGTCATATAAAGGTATGGAAAAATCAATAGATAGCGGCAATATATACTTGAAATAACTTTAGTAATAGGCACATAACCGGGAAAGACATTTAAGGAGTAAAAAAAAAAACATTTTAGATTTTAAAATGACTCAAACAGCATGTACAGTATGTTAAAGTAAACATCAATAGCCTCTAGCATAAGCAGAAATTCCATAGACTTGCAATCATGTTTTTTCTGCGGGTCAAGCACTGTAGTACACAATAACTCTAAGCCTAAACACTCATTGGGTATTCATTGTCACGAAGCTGCCTTTTCATAAACAGCGAAACAATAACAGTATGACACTGCGGCTGGATATTTAAACAGCCTGAAAAACAATTCAGATGATTTTACATAATTACCATCCAAGGATGTCTATTCAACACAGAAGCAAATAACTGGTCTTGGCAGAACATGAGGGGGAAATGAAATGTTGAGTTATATTTGTAAAGACTTGATTTTGAGTTGTACAAATCCAGTTGTATATCTATGCTCTAATGCAGGGGTCTTCAACGTTTTCCAGGCCAAGGACCCCCAAACTGATGGTGAGATGGAGCAGGGACCCCCTAATTATATATATTGTATAAAGTTGTGTTATATCAAACTGGTCCTATAGTGCCATGTGTAAATGTACCTTGTTATTGTGCATTCAATATATTCGTTACAATACTAATGTATGAGTAATGTAACGAAAGTAATTTCGCCCTGGGATTATTAACGTATTTCTGATTGTGATTCCTCGTTGATAGGACAGGTGTTGTGAATGAAACGGTGCCCAGCTTGAAAGAGCTCCTGTGTGTCGCTGAATGTGTGCATTGATGACTGAAAGACATCTTCTGCTTCCATTTATCTGTTTACTACAGTGTGTTGAATTCATGTTAATGTGTATTTAAAGACATTTCAATTAGTGGAAAAAATTTCATGGGGGTGGGGGGGAATATAAAAAAAAGTCTAATCAACCAAAACTTTCGCGACCCCCATGCAGTACCTCCGCGGACCCCCTAGGGGTCGCGGACCCCCTGTTGAAGACCCATGCTCTAATGAATGCATATACTAATACATTGCATCTTTTCCTACTACAGTTTGTACAGTTTGTAAAGTTAGTGATGTGGTGTTCTTCAAATCAGTTATAGATACAAATATTGCTATTTTAACTGAAGGTAGGTCATGATGTTAGTTTGTGCCAACCGCTGCAAATTGATCCGAAGTTTCATCTCTGTAAAACTCCAGGTATGTCCTGATGGAGAGACGTATAAGAGGGAAGAGAATTTGGCACAATGCATTGGAGGTCCTAGTTAGGCTCCCAGCCATTTTGTGGATTCACATGTAAATAACCTTCATTCGTAGTTGAGATACACTCTACACTCATAAGTCTACGCAGCATCAGTGGTTCTTTTCACCCAACTTTGTGGTGCATCATCCCATTGGCAGTTTTGTCACCATTCATTCATGCTTTCATTATAACAACTCATCTTCACTTTCTCAGTAGTTTGCCATTTGTGATCGCATATGGGGACAAAAAGCAGAAGCAATGATTAAATGATAACTATGGCTAAAATTCTATCTTGGTCCCCAGGATTGTGCACTGAGGCACATAAAAAGGATATGTTTCTTTTAAAGCAATTCTGACTCAAACTGTGCCACAAAAAGAGTAAATGATTCTTATGGTGATGGGTTTTAATTCATTCCTTTTGAATGCACATAATTACAGAGCAATTTGCTTGTTCTTTCTAACATTTCCCTTAAAAGTTTCTTTAATGAATGTTTGCTGTAGTCACAGGATATAAGACAAAAAAAATCAAACAGAGAGACATTTTACATCTGAAAATTGACTAACTTATCCCCGCAGGAAACCTAAGTATTTTATATTCCTGCAAGAAACGTAATGGCAAGAAAAAAATAAAGAAAAAAAAGACCAGAGAAGAGCCACAGGTGCATTTTCCCATATACATTACAAAGTGTGTACCTGACTGAAAACAAGCTACAAGCATTGTCGCTTCACCAAACATCAGAGCCAAAGAAACATGAAGTATTAGAGTTTTTGTCAACTTTAGTCCTTAAAACAAACAAAGTTATTATTGTAGGGGATTTTAATATTCATGTGGACGCATAGAATGATGCCATTAGTACTGGGTTTATCTCTCTATTAGATTATATTGGCTTCTCTCAAAGCGTTCATAAACCGACTCACCATTATATCCACACCCTTGATCTTGTTCTGGTATATGGTGTTGAAATTGAACATTTAATAGTGTTCCCACAGAATCCCTGTTTAACTGACCACTGTTTGATAAATTTAGAGTTTATACTGCTGAATTACACACCATTAGGCCATAGACCTATATCCAACCTTCCATTTCTTTCTAAGATTCTTGAGAAAGCAGTCGTAAAAACAGCTATGTGACTTTCTGCTTAGAAACATCTTACTTGTGGATTTTCAGTCAGGATTTAGAGTTCATTATAGCACAGAGACAGCACTTGTGAAAATTACTAATGACCTCCTAATTGCATCAGACAAAGGACTTATCTCTGTGCTGGTCTTATTAGATCTTAGTCCAGCATTTGATACCGTTGAACATCTAGTTGGCATTAATGGATATGCTCTAAGCTGGTTAAGGTCTTATTTATCAGATCAATCTCAGTTTGTACATGTTAACGATGAATCCTCCATGCACGCCAAAGTTAGTCATGGAGTCCCGCAAGGATCTGTGCTTGGTCCAATCCTGTTCACTTTATATGCTTCTTATGGGCAATATTATCAGGAAACACTCCATAAACTTTCACAGTTATGCAGATGATACTCAATTATATCAGAAACTAATCAGTTAGCTAAACTTCAAATATGCCTTCAGGATGTTAAAACCTGGATGACCTGTAATTTTATAATGTTAAACTCAGATTAAACTGAAGTTATTGTTCTGGGCCCCAAGCACCTAGGTAATGCATTATCTAACGATATAGTTACTTTGGATTGCATCACCCTGGCCTTCAGCACCACTGTGAGGAATCTTGGAATTATCTTTGATCAGCACATGTCCTTTAATTCTCACATTTAATTTCATGGACCGTCTTTTTTACTTACGTAATATAGCAAAAATCAGGAATATCCTGTCTAAAAATTATGCAGAAAAACTAGTCTATGCATTTGTTACTTCTAGGCTGGATTTCTGCAATTTTTTTTATCATGCTGCTCGAAAAAGTCCATGAAGACTCTTCAACTGATCCAGAATGCTGCAGCACATGTTCTGACAGGAACCAGGAAAATAAATCACATCTCTCCTGTTTTAGCTCTCTCCTGTGAAACCAGGATCCAGTTTGGGTTCAGGAGGCAGACACCTTCTCCACATTTAAGAGTAGGCTTAAGACTTACCTCTTTGATAAAGCTTATAGTTAGAGCTGGCTCAGGTAAGTCCTGAACCATCCCTTAGTTATGCTGCTATAGGCCTAGACTGCCGGGGGACTTCCCATGATGCACTGAGCATCTCTCTCCTCCTCCTTCTCGCCATCTGTATGCAACCTTATCCCATTAATGCATGTTACTAACTCAACTTCTTCCTTTTCCCAGAGTCTTGTGCTCTCTCGCCCCCGTAGTCTTGTGCTCTCTCACCCCTCTCCTCTCTCCTCTTATCGCTTCCTGCAGGTGTTTCTGGCTCTGGAGCTGTGGAGTCTGGATCTGTGGTTGGAGTCACCTGCTGCCTCCATGTTCCTGCTTGACACCCTCTGCCACAATTTCCCATGTTGGTCTGTCTGTCTGTCTCTTCTTTGTGTGTCTGTCGGTCTGTCTGTGACACACAACTGGTCTAGGCAGATGACCGCCCATCCTGAGTCATGGTTCTGCTCGAGGTTTCTGCCTCTTAAAAGGAAGTTCTCACCTCTGTTGCCTTGTGCTTGCTCATGGTGGGATTTTTTGTTTTTCTGTAAATAACATCACAGAGTACGGTCTAGACCTGCTCTTCTTCTAAGCGCAGTGAGAAAACTGTTGTGATTTGGCGCTATGTAAATAAAATTAATTGAATTGAATATAAACTATTTTTACCACCTGATTCAACAGAGACATAGTGAGAGTGGTGGGCGAAACTATAAGACAGTTGAAAGGTTCTTTATTCAAGACACATATGTGATCCAATATAAAATAAAATGAAACCATGCAGTTGACCATATAAAAAAAAAATGAACTGTATTTATTGTACGTAAGTGTAACTGTACAATTTAAGTGCTTGTGGTTCTTAAGTGCCATTATCAGCCCTATATTCCCAATGTTTGACCCTGAGATCAAACATGAAAAGGTCTTTCTGGAGGTGTAATGCACTTGAATTGTGTCCTAAAGTTTGGAACTAATGCTTTATAGAAAACTACATCACATTCTCGTAGAGGTCAGACCTCTGGAGAATGCAGACTTTCTCAGAAAAGGTTTTTTCAGGTGTAAATGCAGCCGCATCTCTGTCATTGCATTACACCTCAGGCAACATCCACGCTTTCTCTCCATCTGAGTGCAGTAGAAACCTTAAGTGCCAGAGGACTATTTCGAAACCTTAAAAGCACCCATGCCTGCCTTTGTCTCTGTGTCACTTGCTTTCCCCCTTTTATACAATCACAGAAACTTCATCCCTCTGCTCAAAGGAAAAACACAGCAAACGGAAAAGCAGGAATTGTTTTAACTCAATCCAAATTGCTTGCACAAATGCTTCAGTTGAGTATAAGCCTTTCTGTATCATAAAGAATTAAAGGCCGATATTTCTAACACAGTTATTACCACAGTGCAACTGAGAGGTGGGTGTGGGTGAGCAAAGATGAATGTACTCATTCAGCACTGCGCCACACCATTCAATTCAGTGGAGGCGTCCTTGTATGTGTAGCCGCTCTTGAAGGGTATGCTTGTGAGTTCTGAGGCTACGCACTGAAGGAACAGGCAGCCAGCAGACAATCACTGAGGAGCTGAGTGCATCCATTAAGGCTGTCAGTTAGCATGCGCCTTGATTAATTGCACACTGCATAGTGGCAAATTAAGGCAGGTTTCAAGCCCACCCCCCCAAATAATTAGGTAAGAAAAGATTGCCAATGAGAACAGGGTGAATACTGGAAGTCTGGCTTCATTTATTCTGCCTTACACATAATATAAGGTCTCATGCTGTGTAGGCAAGGGCAATAATCATGTGTGTATGTGTCGAGTATATCGGCGTGCGTGACTGTAGCTTGTGGTAGTGACTGAGGAAACAATGATGGTGCTGATGGTGCATGCATTTATGTCCGCCCTCTATGGCTTTTGATTGTTAGCTTGTATGTGCATAGTGTAAGGTATGTGTATTTTGCTACAGTAAGTATGAAAAGACCACTGCAAATAAAGCAGCACATTGCAAGTGACAGTCTTCTCATGCACCCCCGCAGCAAACACTGCGTGTGCTGGGTCTTAACCAGCGGCTATTTTTATGTAACATCACTGCAGCTGTGGTTACACCTGTCATTTCAACGTGATTCTTATCATCTGATCATGCTGGGATGCATTAAGTGACAGGTCTAAATGCTGTCGTAGAGGATTTTAAATCCAATGAGCCAAGCCACGCCCTGAATTCCACTAACACTGGTCTCTGTGGAAAGGTTAACACAATTTAAGCACAATCAAGACATTGTGGTTCCTGCATCAGCAAAACCGCACCCCATGGTCAGTCCCAACACTCTGGAACAATTCCCCAGTGGTGACACAAAGCCACAAGCAAAGGCTTCAGATGCACACAGTGGTGGATTCAACCCTGCCACTGATAGAGTCCAAAATAATCATTCATGCCTATCACCTTACCCAAACATTACAAATGTTTGCTGCATTGTCAGTCCTCAGTCTCCCATCTATCTAATGGAACATATGTGAACATGTGCGATTTGTGAAAATATCAGTTTTAATCAATTAAGCTGTGCTCCACACCAACCTCATAACTAATTACGCTTCAATTGCATGTATACATGTAACTTTAATCCAAATTTTTTTTGTAGGCTTCAAAACGAAACTATTGTGCTTACATGCTGAAGAACATTGTGTTTTGGGCCGTGAACATTTACCAAACAATTCTGACTGAATCGATGCAGGGTAGACGCTGACAGGTGAATACAGCTACTGCTGTTGTGCTGCTGTCTTGGAGACAAGAGTAACACAGTATTCCATAGGATGTTTTCTTTGGTTCACATGTTTGCACAACAAGCTCTATTGCGAATACACTAGGTAGACGGACCCAGAAAATCATCTCAGATCCAACTCATATTCTCGTTGAGTATCAGCTCCTCCCCTCAGAAAAACAGCACAAGGTTCCCCTAAGTAGGCTTCCCTGTTTCAAACATTTCTTTGTCCTTCTGTCCTTTAAAGCCCTTAACTCCACCAAGGTTATAACCTGAATGCCGTGGCTGTCTTTCTCACCGTTGAACACCATTGAATAGAGTTTGCATGTACTTTTTCTGATGTAGATGGGCATGTGAAATTGATGAATGAATGTATTTGTGGTCTTTTTTAGCTGTGAATTTATACTGCAGACACTGTGATGCCCAAAGCAAATTTCCTATTGTCACTGTAAACATGCATCTCTAGAAAACCTCATTATGCCCCATTGGTTTGTTTTCTTTTTTAAATCAGTGCTTAACAGCAAAACCTGCAGATAGAAACCCACAATGTGATAGGAAAGAAGGTCTGTACGTATAAACACCCAGCATGCATTGAGACCTTTGCGGTAAACAGACAACACTGCTAAAGGTCTACAGTGTAAAGACTGGTTAAAGGCCCTAACATATTGTTCAACAGTGAAATGGCCTCAGAGAAGATGAGTTCTTTTATGTGTTGTGATCCTGTAGGGAAGGGCACTGAGCCTTCTCTCAGTCAGTAGAGCGGTAGGGGCTTAATCTTCTTACAGTCAGTCCACTGTGTGCAGTCCATTAAAAAAAGGTTCTCTCCCCCTAACAGGCACTTTCTTAAACGTGTAACCACAGGTGGGGGTCAGTTAGAGCAATCAAAAAAAGAGCAAATAGGTGCATAAAAAGAATGAGAGTATATTATTCTACAAAATTGTGGGAAAGAAGGGCAAGGGTATTCTGTAAGAAAAAGACAAGAAAAAGAGAGAAAACAAAAAAGCACCAGGGAGAAAAACAAGACAATGAGGGAAACAACCAAGAGAAAGAATCAGACTTGCACACTGGACCTGTGGGTGAAACTGATGCAAAACAACAAAACGTCTGGAAAAATGGATTACAAGCAGCGACTGGGTCGGAGGCAACTGAAGCAGCAGGAGGGAGCACAGCAGCAGAAAGTGCAGCAAGTATGGCTTCATAGGATGTTCAACAATACAACCTTTTTTAGGAATCCAAATTCCAATACACTGGAGTTGCTTCTCAGTTTTCACCTGCACCAGTAGCTGATTAACCAGTCAGGAATGCACTTCTAACTTTGAAATACTGCACGGGGCACGTAAGATCTTAAAAAAATGTTCATCACTCATGCATAATTCCTAAAATCCTAATACACAATACTATTTAATGCATTTAATGATTCTTAACATTCAAAATGTAGCATTTAAGTGTTTTTCAGTTACAATAATGTCTACTAAATCAGACAGTGATGGGGCAGCACTGTTTTGTGCTTCTTAATATAGCTAGGCTTTTTTTCCACCAAAAGTGTTTTTTCGGGGGGTACTTGAAAAAAAAAAAAAAAGTTTCAATACATTATTGAAAAAAGTTTAAAAACCACAACTGTAGTAGCTACAGATGACAAAGTAGTTATCATCGCCAAGCAGCCAGTCTTAGTTCAGTGGTTGTTCAGATACAGGGGCAAAGGGCAGAGTTTGGATCAACTACCGCCAGTGCCCTCCAGTGTTCTCTTTAGACTCCATAGGGGAAATTCTTTGAAAATCTGCCCTGACATGGCACAGTGGTGATCAGACTGGGTCAGATTCTGACAGAGTCCTGGGACAAAGGCACACATAGTGCTAATAGTTGTCTGTTTAGATGAAGTGCTCAGGAGAAGTAGATCCTTTTATAGGACTAACCCGCTATAGTGTCACAGAGCTAACACAGAGCTAATTCTGAATCTAAGAGGCTTTAGATTAAAGGTACACCATGTACCATTTCTGCATTAAAATGTCTTAACACATCCATACCTTAGTAATATATATGGTTTTGAGTTGTGTTCTTACACTTTTTCCAATGTTTCCACCAGATTTTAAACCCAGAGAAATCTGTTAATTTATTTTTGACAAGGGAGGCTTCCTTTAGTAGCTTGTCAGTGGCATCATACAACCTTTCACCCTCTAGATATTCGATACCTCCATCAAAACATGGGCACCAAAATGATGCGTTTGATAGTAATTGTAAATCGTATGATTTTTTTATTAATTACATGTCACTTTACAACACAGTTATACAGCACAGACGATATTTAATTCAATATCAATCCGGCATAACGTTACTACAATGTGTTGGTTAACAAGTAGCTAACGTTAATGCTAGCTAATGCTTGGTGGGTAACATTGTAAGGTTACAACATTGTTCAACACGCTCATAAAGTTATTTTTAGTATGATTGTTTTGACCGAAGATAACAGCACTGGGCTTACCCACAACTAAGTTCACCAGTAAAGTTAACGTTAGCTGTATAGACACACAACTTATCTAATACTAATTTAGCTAGCCCTGGTGCAGAGAGACTTCAGTCTGGATGACAGCTGACAACCGCCCCGGTGTTGCACAGAAAATGTGACCCATTAGAAACCGTGACCGCAGAGGGCGCTGCTGCACATCGTCTGCCCGTGCGCGGTTTCTCTGTGATGACTCCAAATGACAAAACATGTGTACAGATTAGTGTGAAGGGATGAAACCACCCCAAACAATATTTTGAAATCTAACTATACTAACAACTCACCCAATATGCTGGTCCACAAAATGTTTAGTTCTTTCTTTTCTTTACCGCAGATTATGATTATTTTAATTTTTAAATGTAGGTCTAGTGTAGGTTTTAGGTAAGTTATTACAAATGCACCTCGTGCATCCAATCACTGAGATGGAAATATTAATTATGCTGGGAAAACTGCAGCTATTTTTTGAGAATGACAAACGTTACTAAGCGTAACGTGAATAAACTTGAATGGGTATACTTGTAGGTGAACTCCCATTATTCCACGCAACTTCCCAACATCATCAAAAGTCCGTGTTTACCATACGTTGTTTTGATTAAGAGACGCCTAGCGGCAAAAAGTTACATATTGTAAGTTTTAAGTCTCTACACACTGGGGATTTTCAAGTGATTTATTAGCACAAGCCACAGCATTTATTTGTACTTATACTGCTTACTCTTGCTGCTATTCATTCACTTAATAACTTGATATCTTCACCGCTAAACTTTAACTCGCCTCTGCTCCAATCTCACTCTTTCTTGTCCGCTCACACCGCATCTATTGTCAATTTCTGTCACACGACATACAGTAAAATGAGATTCCTGCTAAATTATATGTGTTGTGTTTGGTAAATTCATGTGTGTGTGTGGCTACACAAACAGTAAAAGGAGGTCTGAAAAACATGGAGGTTTGCCCCAAAGCAAGAACAAGACAAATAGAGATTGCTGGGGAGAATATTTTACAGCAGAGAGACCTGGCTTTGTATGAAATACTCAGTACACTGACAACCTTTAAAAACATAGTTAACCCTTGTGTTGTCTTCCTGTCAATATTGAAAATCAACACTTTTTAGAAGCTTTTTAACCATGTTTAACGTTTTATGTTTTTGTTCCCTTTTTCAACACTTTTCTCACTTTTTATGACGTTTTCAACACTACGTAACACTAACTTATTATTTATTATTATTTGGGGAATTTATGGTCAATGAACCTAATTTATAGGAAGTTATACCTAATGTTTGAGTTAGAAAAGCAGAAATTAGGAATTATTTAGACTAAAATTAAAGGAATTGATGTTGATAGATAATCACATTCTTGAATATGTCAAATTTACTCAAAACTATTTGGAAACCACTTCAATTTGTTTTACAAATGCTATAAAATTGAATGAGACATCCCAAACTTAATGAAAATAGAGAGTTGTACTTGCCAAAGAGCGTTGTGTGGAATCAATCATGTTATTTTGAGTAATTACAATTGGGTAGTTAAAAAGAACATTGAGTTAGGAAAATAGGTCAATTTGACCCGACTACAACATGAGGGTTAAAAGAGTCTGAACTGCCACACGTCAGGAGTTACTCACTTGGGTCTGTGTCACTCTCCCACGTCACTTTGTGTCTTTCAAACGCTGATCAAATGCGTTTTAAGATGTGGATTCCCTACTAAGTGTACATTGCAGTGGGTGTAATACACCTTGGCATAAAATTGGAAGGAATTATCACGATCACCAGGAAAAAAATACTTATAATATATAGTGTTTGAAGGAGAGTAGGCTGAAAGGGATGTAGGGATGTGACAAAGCAAATACAGAAGGTATGCCACAAGGGAGCACTATAACAAAATAACTGCTAAGAAGAGGGGGAGAACATAGTTTAGCTTGAGCATACTACAGTAAGACGGTTTTGTGTGAGCGTGTTTTCGTGCTTCCATGGGTGAGCCAAGTGTGTGCACTAGCATGTGTTGTGAGCTGCTTACTGGGCCTGAACCAAAAAAGATGCAGCTTGAATTCTAGTTACTCGATCAAAGTCCCTGGAGTAATCTCGCATAAGAACAGAGCACGGACAGGCAGGAGGGTGCCTATTTCATTCTGGAGTGTATTAAATCCCTACACTCACAAACCAGTGTACCTCAGCTTGGCAATGTCATTTTGTAGGGGATGTGGATACTACAAGAAGAAAAAAAGTATTCATATGGCTGGTGTTGACACTAAACCAAGATTGGAATGAAGAATAAAGGATGGCAACACACCTCAGTGATTGGCCAGTAAAGGAACTCCCCTGTGTCCGAGCAGATATGCCTCTCCTTCTCATCATGGCGGTGCAATTTTGTCCCGGTTATAGCTCCTCCATCTTCTCCCCAGCTACTCCTTATTTCAGCATTTCAATTTCCTCCCTTGTGCAAGCACTGAGTGCTAACCTACTTTAGACCTTCTTTCAGACGAGAGAGAAGCCGAAAAGACGAGAGGGAGCAGACACAAAAAACGGCTGGGCTCTCAGTACAGTTCTGCTTCCGGTTTCCCCAAGGCGTGGGGATGCAGATTCAAAGAGAAAAATATGCCTGCAGATGAGGTTTTGGTTAAGATCCCTGCCTCATGAACTACATAAACCCACGTTGGTAAAGGACTACTGAAAGCACTTCCTCTCATGTGTCTCTTCTATTTTAAGGCACTCTCAGCAAAATCTAAACCTAAATAAGATAAAACACTTTAGGGAGAAGCTTGACAATTCTATATAGAATAGAAATAACCTGTATATTCCAGCTAAAGAGTGAGGTATTTTGCATACTGGCCTCTATTTGCTACAGTGATGCTGCAATGATACTCATGTATGCCCAAAAAATCCTGAATCGTCATTAATCATTAGTTCCTGGACCATCTATTGAATTTCGCCGAAAAGATAAGAGGGTCTAACCCCCTTTTGCACATAATCAAATCAATTAAATATAATCTGCTGTCAATTTAATTGAGCTTGTTGACATCTGCAATCTACCATTGCCATCTGCAATGGCACTGTGGTGTCATCAGATAATGCCAGCCACAGAAGAAATATCCCTCCTGAAGGCTCAGCGGAAGAGGAAACCTTTCCTTTCTCTACACATCCCGATGCCTTAGTTTGAAAATTCATACTTTTAATTCATCTCCCTTTCCACAATTTGCTTGTCACTGTCGCTATAATCCATGCCTTTCTTAGTTTCATCTTTCATAGTTCTAATTTCTGTAATCCCATCCACACTATCTTTGCATTGTTCTCTCTCCATTTTTTCTCTGAATGTTTGCAATGCATCATATGATCCTTAACCTTATCTATTCCACCTTGACACCCAGGAAAATCTTTTTTTTACTGTTGCTTGATGGCAATGTAACATTTATCCACTTCAGAGGCATCTAACCCCTGGGTTCCCTCTGAAATTGTCCTTCAAGTGCTTCTGCACAAGCTCTTTGTACTGCCTTATGTGTCCACTAAATGACAACAAGTAACTTTAAAAAGAAAGATACAATCTAAAACTAATCTGAGTGTGTAATACCAATGAGGACTGAACCTGATGTGCAGGCCTAAATCGAACGTAACAACTTGCTAACATTTCTGAGAATTTAAAACATATACTTGTGATATGTCTTAATTTATGTTGCCAAGGCACCAGTAAATCACTTTGGTAATAAATATATATATATACAATATAAATCAAAGAAAGACTAAAATGCCTCAGTTAAGTTAAAAATATATGCAAATCATGATTTAACAATGGATGAAAAATAGAAAAACTCCATGTTTCTATCTTAAACTTTGACCGTCTGACCTTGTGTTTTCACTTCAAAGTTGATTAGAACACATATATGCCAAATAATTGGCATAATTGCTTCAGAACTTTTAAAAATCTGCATCTTTCCCCCTTTAGCTCAGAGCATTGCCATTGCAACCATAAACAACACAGAGTCGGCCGCGTCATCCTGCCCAGCACAAACCTCACGTCAAAAATTGTCAAAGGCGGTAGCAAAAGAACAAGATGGCGAGTTATTGCCAAACTCGAGGCTTCAAAGCAGAAGTCCACAAACCAATGGGTGACATGTATGCTATTGTTCACTACTTTTACAGTCTAATGATTTAAAAAACAAACATTCATTCAATAAGCATAGTCTGCACAACTGTGTATGCACTCTTGTTGTGCACTATTGCTCCATGAGAAACACAATAAAACACATCATCTAGGCCACACCTTGGAACTCATCATCTCCTATGGGCTTTCAGTTTCACTTGGAGAAATAACAGAAACTTGTATCTTAGATCACTTCCCCGTCAGGTTTGCGATCAGTGTTCCACCACCCGCTGTTAAGCCTGTCTCCTCAGCTTCTAGGCACAGCTGCAACACCTCATCTTCAGCTGGAGAGTTTGCTTCGGCGTTTATGGGCTCACAGTTTTATGTAAAGAATGGTCTGGTCACTCCCTCTTCCCTGGATACCATTCTCTCTGTGTTTCATTTCACATGCACTGAAATCCTAGACTCTATTGCCCCTCATCGGATTAAATCTATTAAACCTCTGGGTAAATGACATCACAAGAGCCCTTAGGCAACACTGCAGACAAGTTGAACGAAGATGGAAGGACGATTTACGTGTATCACTGGCTCTATTAAGGGACGGTCTAGCCACATACCAGAAGGCTTTGAAGGTGGAGAAGATTCACCGTCTCTCTTCTGTCATAGCTAGCAGTTGCCATGACCCTAGAGTGTCATTTAATACTATTAACTCTGTTGTATATCCATGTACCTCTGCTCCGACAGATGTTTCAATCAGTACATATGAGAAATTTCTCTGTTATTTTATCAACGAAGCAGCATCTGTCAGGAAAAAGCCAGTGCTAATTTTATGGTGTTTGTACCTGCTTCTCCTGCATACGCAGTTGTGTTTGAGGAACTTAAGCCAGTTTCTCTGACGTAACTTAGTGAAGTTGTACCAATAACATAACCTACACATACTAACACATTAAACCTATCAACTGTCCCCTAGACATTGTTCCCACCTGAATTGTGAAGGAGGTTTTTAATAGCACCATTGGGTCAAGTCTTCTTACTTGTTTTAATTCTTGTCTTAATTTAGGTCCTGTCCCAGCTGCCTTTAAACATGCTGTGGTCAGGCCCCTACTTAAGAAGCCTAATCTTGACCCCACAGCATTGTCCAATTTTAGACCAGTCTCTTGTCTGCCTTTTCTTTCAGGGTTTTGGAAAAAGTTGTTTTTTTACAGTTACAAGACTTTTTACAACAGAACTCTGTGTTCAAAAAAATCTGGTTTTAGATCACGTCATAGTATTGTGACTGTGTAGTGAGTCTGCACTGTTGAGAGTACATAACGATATTGCCTTGTCTGTAGATGCCAGGAATCCTACTAGTTAGTGCCAAAATACAAAAAACTACAGAGTGTTTAGTGCTTTTGAACCTCACCGTGGCTTCTGACACAGGGACCATGCAGTCCTCTTCTCTTGCCTTGATCATTGTGTAGGCATCAGAGGCTCGGCACTTAAATGGTTTAGCTCCTATTTGGCAAATAGGAGTTTTTTCTGTCATGATTGGTGACCTCTCCTTGTCAGCTGCTCCTCTCTCTTGTGGCGTTCCCCAGGGCTCAATTCTTGGCCCCATTCTGTTTTCTTTACACAGTATATGCTGCCTTTAGGGGCCATTACAGGAAAGCACAACCTGTATTTTCATAGTCAAGCAGATGATTTGCAAATCTATTTGCCAATGAAAGCAAATGACAGTGTTGCACTAAACTCCCTGCTTAGTTGTATCACTGATATTAAGTTGTGGCTTTCAGAGAACATTCTTAATTTAAATGAACATAAAACTGAGTGTATTATTTTCAGTACTTCAGGCAAGAAAAATGGTCCAGCTTTGAGTTTGGGAGTTTTGGCATCCTACACTAGGTCAGCTGTCAAAAACTTGGGAGTTACATTTTATTGCAGCATGAAATTTGACAAGCAGATCAGTAATGTTGTTAGAATGAGCTTTTTCCAGCTTCGTCTCCTAGCTAAAGTGAAGCCCTTTCTTAACAGGCACGACCTAGAAAAGGCAATTCATGCTTTTATTAGTTCAGGGTTGGATTACTGTAATGCTCTTTATGTTGGTCTGAATTAGACCTCCATCTCACGTCAACTTGCGCAAAATGTTTTTAACAAAATATATATTTAAAATATTTAACAAATTCATCTAGATGGGCACATATAACTCCCGTTCTCTACAATCTACATTCGATGCCTGTGCGTTTTAGAATAGATTTTAAGATTTTTCTGTTTGTTTTCAAGGCCTTAAATGGTCTTTTAACTTAGCGTGAGCACAACTGGTCACTGAGTTCTTCAAATCAACGAGTTTTAAAAGTTCCAAGGTTCAGGTATCAACAGTGGGGTGATTGGACTTTTGCAGTTGTTGCCTCGAGACTCTGGAACAAGTTACCCCCTGATATTTGCACTATTACAGATGTAGCTCTTTTTAAGTCCAAACTCAAAACGTATCTGTTTAGTCTGGCTTTTAATACATAGCAGTGGTGTGACAATTTCATTCTTCTGTTTCTTTGTAACCTTTTTCTGATTTTAGTATTTTCTATGGCATGCTATGTGTTTTTACTCTAAGTTTTTGATGTTAAGCACTTTGGATACCTGCTGGTTGTTGTAAAGTGCTATATAAATAATTTCTGATTGATTGATTGACTAAAAGGTGTCAGCCACCACCTTGCATTGTGGACTGGACTCCCTCTGGACCCAACCCCCTAGCCTACATCACTTCATAAGTGTGATGCATGAGACAGGAGGAAGTAAGATGGAGGCCACTTCTCTGAATTCACAAAACCATTTGGGACCATGAATGTCCTCATACCTGCTGCCGCAGCCTCCGAGTGGTGCCCGGAGTGAAGGTACTCTCCCCCTTTTCTGAAAGTGGGACATTGCTTTTCCCCAGAGAATGTAATCTCCCTGCAAGTGCCTGCTTCCTTTCCTGAGCTGTGGTGTCTCTCAAAGTTTGCCCGACACTTAAAGGATTTGGGCCTTCGACTATCAAAGGGTGGCATAGCTTGGACTGTGGGAGAGCCATGGCTTCAGCCCTGATTGTGATCTAGCCTGGGGCAGTATGGGTCAGCCTCCCAGATTAGGCCTGCTTTGGGCAGACATTGCTTCAGATAAACCCACAAAAATTCAGGTATAGGCCTAGTGAGTCCTTCAAGCTGTTTCTTGGCCTAGATAGACAGTTATGGGGCAAGGGTCTGAATTCATTACCAGGTAACAGATGCTTTTCAATAGTATTATGCTCACTGTGGGTGTAAGCATCGATGTTGTAAACTTCAAACCTCCTTTCTGTCTTAAAATTATTTCCACAATTTGAAAACAAATACATTGCGTTTAGATTACTGGCAATTTTAGCTGCTTTTATTTGATTGAGTACATTATGTGCAGTCTATTACTTAAGAATTTTTAATTACGATCAATCCATAAATGTAGAGAATGCTCTTGTGGTTCCCTGAAGGATCATAAGGTACTATGAGAGGAAATTGCAAGATAAGAAAAAAAAGGCCCAACGGTTATGTCATCTACCCATGAAAAGCCTGGTCTCAACCCTGGCTTACAGAACAACATGAGAACAACTCCAACATCCGCCTTTCTCTTTAGAACACACTGGGACATGCTTCAGCCTCGTAGATCAAAACTGAGTGGAATCCTAATGACCTCTCTGAGCTGTAGTCTGAATCCCACTGAAACTGCACTACAGCAACTGTCTAAATTACAAGTGAGTCATTCCTTTCCTGAAACCTTGAGTTCCTCACTAGCTTCATCCTTTTGGAATAAAACAGATTCATATAACATTATACTGAGTAAGTGCATGTGTGTGTTGGATTTCCCCATGCAAACTGATAAGAATATTGCATATGTATCTTTTATGGGTTCAAGCATGCCAAGATGGTAAAATCACTATTATTGACAATATTAAAACTAAACAGCCTTCTTTTTAACACACACACACACACACACACACACACACGCGCCTGTCCATTATTTAGTAACAGCGCCCCAGAGTTGTTAGGGATCCAAACACTGACTGTGGCGGCACTTGGAAGAAATACAACAGTATCCATGGCAACAGCAGACCAAGTTGTTCCTTCGATCCTGCCAAACAGCAGTGAGCCAGAGAAGAAGCACGAAGGATGAAGTTCTTTCATTAAGGTTTAACTAAAATGCCATTGACATTCAACACACAGCCCATTCCCACGATTACACACTGCTGGCTTAATGCTTAATGACTGTCACTTTTTCTACACACAGTATAAGAAACACATTCAGGAATGTAATGGTAAGGAAAGGCAATTTCTGTCCAGACAAAATAAATCAAAAGCAGTGGGTAATTATGGGACTCAAAGCATTTTATTTTCTCCTTCTTAATTTGTTGAAAAACATATCTATTGGGAATAATTTATATTTTTCTTTAAATTAATTAGGACCTCACCAAAAGTCATTTTTCTGCTAACCCAAAATATATTCAAGAAAAAGACATTCAACGGAGTAGGGTTGTCTCAAAGTCTTTCTGTCAAATTTTTGTGGTGTGCAGAACTGCTTACTCTATGCCGAAAGCAATTGAAATGGATAAAATGGAGTAGATGAATAACTAGTGTAGGTACACACAGCAGGATAAATAATAACAAAAGAAAAACACTTACCTACATCAAGGGCAGCATAAGAGAACAAAATGAGAGAGAATAATTTCAAGGCCTCTGAGAAAATAATAAAACAATACAACAAATATATATATTAGTGTTAGACAACAAATACTTCCACATTCCTAGTTAATGTACTTCATTTAAAAGTACAAAAGAAATAAAATGATTTTGGCATAGTTCACATACAAAGTTCTGATTAAACATTAATTTATTTTTTTTAAAATTAAATTAAGCATTCTTATGGGAGTTGATGTTTTTGATAGACTGCTTTTTTAGCAGCGGCCAACAGCTCTATGGCTCACACTGTTGACAAAACATTCTCCACTCTTTGGTGGCCACAGTTTTTGTCTTAGAAGGCTGATACTTGGTATGAAGGTCAAGTGTTGTTGAGGTTGTGTGTGTGTGTGTGTGTGTATATGTGTGTGTGTGAATGAATGAATGAATGCATTGATGTATGTACGTAGGTGGTAGCAGCTATTGCAAAGTTGTGCTTGTGTAGGTTAAAGCTTTGAAAAAAATAATCTAATGATTTAAAGGCTTCCAACTGTATGGCAGTGGAGCATCAGTTGTGCTTTGCTCAAATCGCTCTGGCCAGCAGGGAGCACATACATCATAAGGACATACTTTCAACTCTCAAAAATATAGATGCCCGGGATCACATTTCACAGTGTGATAGGATGCCCAGCCCAGTCAGGCAGCCAGCTACCAACGTGGAGAGAGGGAAGTGAGTGGATAAGGTGAAAAATTACATCCGTATACCTGTTCTCACCCATACATCATTCAGAGGGCAGTTTTTCGATGGAGTGTAAAAACTGAGAATGGAGATATTGGCTGAAGGCAGTGTGAAGGTGTACATGCGGGTTGGTGGATTGGTGAGGGTCTGCACTGTGCTACTTGAGAAGAGCTAGGGCCTTTCACAAGCTCTGGTGGTAATCTTCATTTTATCAGGATGAGACTCCATTACTATTTGTTATTGGCAGTATTAAATTAAATATATTAGCTACTTTTCATGGAACTCCAAGCCAGGCAGCATGACACAGAACATCACCTTCAAAGGTCATGAAGATAAGCCGGAGTAATTATTTTGTAGGTTTACAGGTGATAAGCACCTTGCATGTGACAAATTCAATCAAGCCAATCAGAGACAATACTATAACAATTAATTAGAAATTATTTTGTATACGTATGATGTGGCAGCAATCATTCATTGTGCACAAGCCCTGCATCTTAATAAGGGAAGAACAGTACTGAGGCCAATTGAATAAACATCCACATAGAAACAAAAACAATGGTTTAGGGAAAAATCAGCAGTCTCTAGGTGCTACCTCTCATCATCGCATTTCTCTACCCACTTTACCTCCCAATGCACTGCACATTTTTTGCATTAAAATACAATTATTTATTTAATCCAGACATCAGTTTATGGTCATCCTTAAAATATTTTCTAACTAAGGGACCGGATCTTTTTTTCTGTCTTTTTATTCTTTATTGAGGGAAAGGTTCACAAAACTTTTTTTGGTCTACGGGTAGGGTCATCCAACTTTTGTATTCACGAAAACAGCAACATTTCCAAGTGGCTTGCTTGGTGCATATTTTTCCATGTAGCCTTGGCCCCCCATCCCTGTTTAGTTAGCCAGACAATTTGAGCTGTAGCTTTGCATAGACTGTGCGATTTCCAAAACTGAATAAATCCCACCCACAACAAACACAAAACTGCTTTGCTAGTTCCATCTTGTTGTAACTATGACATGACTGCCCCACCATTACGTACAAAAACATAGCGGACCAGACCCCAGACCCTTTTATTTTGAAAAGTCGAAGCGAGCTTCTATTTTTAAAAAGTCAAAGCTCGGGAAATGGCCCTAGCCGGGTGGGCATGAGAGGAGAGGCATCAGACGCAAGATCTCCAGCATGCAGCCATACCCGACTCAAACATCCTTTCGGTCCCAGTGATTATTTCTGAAATTGTGACACGACAGCCTGTTCAAGTCATTTGAGAAGAAGGAGTGGTATCATGCAAACTCAAAAATTGACGCTCTTCTGACAAATGTAAGGATGGTTTTGGATAACATTTAGCTTCGGCAGCTTTAGAGCCTTGCATGGACAAGCCCCTGCTTACATCCAGGATCTACTGCACGCTTACACTTCTGGACGTTCTCTAAGGTCTTCAGACCAAGACCTTTTAACTGTCCCCAGAACACGTTTTAAAACCAGGGGCGACCGAGCCTTTTCTGTGGCGGCTCCAAGGCTCTGGAACTCTCTTCCCTTAGGCTTGAGAGCCTTGGATTCTGTGGAATCTTTTAAAAAACACCTCAAGACACATCTTTTTAGACAAGCTTTTAACTAGCAATATGGCTTAGTATATTATGTGTTGCTGTTTTATTTTTATTTTTTTTATTTTTTTTTATTTTTTTTTTTATTTTTATTTTTTTTACTGTAAAGCACTTTGTGACCCTCCTTGTCTGTGAAAGGTGCTATATAAATAAAGCTTACTTACTTACTTACTTACTTTAACAATGCTAAAATCTACGAGTGAAGAAGCCTAGTGACGGGTCCATAACATCTTGAATTTGTTACCCAGCGTGCTTTGTTGAATGGTCTCAATGTTTTGTTTTATTTTATGTGAATCCTAGTTTACTAGAGGAGAAACTCAGTATTTGAAGTAATGCAGTAATGCAGAAAGTGTGCATTTATTTATTTATTTATTTATTTCATTTATCAACTGAAATGGCCACCACTCCATAACAGTGGCGTGTGATGTGTAAGATGAAAAGGAAGCTGGTAAGTCATGTATGTCATAGTTGTAAAAAAACAACAACAATGGCTATCTTTGCCAAGCGCAAACCAGAACAGAAGGCAGTAGTTTTTTTTGCAATCATTTTGGAGGGTCATAGAAACATTTATTATTGGAAAAGGGAGGGTCAAGTCTACAATAAGCAATAATAATGATAGCAAGTGCTTTGCCCTCTATTATTGTGAAACATTTTCACCAAAAACTAATAAGATACAGTTCACAGTTACGTTGTTGAATATTAAAAAAAATTGATTTAGCTTGGATTGACTGTGTTATCAGAAAAAACGAGTAATTTGCAGTTTATTTCACCTAACCAGCACTAGCCCAACTGAAGAAACTGCTTCAATAAAGAGCCTCCTGTGGCTTGAGATAGAACACGACAGAGCTTTAATTACCCAGGCAACACTAGAGAACAAGGTAAAAGGCGTGTAAATGAAATAGTAATAAGGGTCCAATTTGAGTCCTTCGGCTTTGCCATCCTTTAAAATGATCTCAAGGACTTCAGTTCCTTCCGTGGCTAGTCTCTGTTATTGCTAATTACCATCACTCACATGACAGAAGGGAGTTTAGAAACCATTACTTCTGGGGAATTAATCCTTCGGGTGTTGTCCTTTGAATCAGGACACCCAGGCCGGTTTACTGGATGTCAAAATTGAGGGACAGGGAAAACATTAAACCCCTAAAGAAAGAGTGAGTTCAGTGTCTGCCAGACACTGTTCCTCATACTGTACATTCTATTCATTTAGTAGTTTGAGAACAACCTAGTTTAGGGTCTCGAGAGGGACGTCCATGTTCCTTACAACTAAAGAAATTACTGAAGTTGAGTTAGTGTTCTTAGGTCTCCAGAGTTGTCAGGTATCTCAGGTTACGATCTTCAAGGAATGTAATTTCTACTACGAGCATCCTGCTGGACGAAACAGCCATTTCACAAGACTGTGCGCCACATTGAACCCCAAACTGATAACAAAAGTCAAAAGGAAACTCTTCAAGTGTTGGCGGGTAGCATGAAGAGGAAAAGCAGACATGGATGGGAGATATTCTCAAAGACATTTGAAGATACAGCAATTTCTCTGAGGCAATCATTTGATGTTCTCATTCCGTGATGGCTGAGTGTCACTACTTTTGCGCTCCCATCACTCAAGTGCATCCAGCACTCCAAGAAATTGATTGTTTGAGGATAGGGCTAGAACAGTGCACACATACAAAAGTACACATCTAGTCTGGGATAAAATAATTTCTTTCAGCACTCAAAGAAATACATGACTGAAACTGTTTGATGGTTTTAGCTCAACACTGAAAATACAGTAAGTCTATATTATCACCACTTAATAAAGTTGGAATCAATAACCAGTGACTAGATTTCACATTGGACACAGAAAAACACAGTTATTTTCAGAGACTTTTCTGTGTCAATTTTTTCACCATCATGTCACGCTAACACAACAATCAATTCCATTAAGACAACTAGCAGTTGATTTAACTTGCAGAGAATATGTGAAATCGGCAAACTTCTTTCTGTGGTCAGCAGTCTGGCTGGCAGTGAGACATTGCTGTCAAGCTGTTATTTGTCAAGCTGTCATTTGTCATCTGTAGTCTGTGGCACAAGATGTAGACTACAATAGGTGTCCAACCAAACTGCAGTGAAATGTTGTTAGTAATGAGACATGAATGCATCAAACCTGCTTAGATGAATGAGATACACTTTGGAATAACATCATAAATAACTCTACTCCGTTTTCTCAGCGTCGTTTAATTGCATTTACATGATGCAGTGGTTTTCTACCTAGAAATGATTGTAAACAAACATTATTTGTTTTATAGAAAAAGATTAGTTCGGCAGATTATTGGCTTCCTCTGAGCAAGTCCCCCATAATCAGGGCAGGCACCACTGTAGGTTTTCCTGATCTCACATGAAACATCGAAAGCATCACTGTACTGAAATGACTAATGGTCAGTAGAAGTTTAGTGTTAATGAACATGTTTCAATTATTACTATAGCCCTACCACGGAATTGCTTTAAATAGATTAATTCCCCCAAAACATCATATCAAAAGTGTGTTTGCATTCAGACTCAAGCAGTAAATCCAGAACCAGTACAAGCTCTAACAACTGTTGAATGCCACGGTCAATGCCAGTACATCATGATATTTGAATATTCTTCTGATTTTCTGTCGAAAGTAAAAGACTAAACCCTATATCTTTGTGTTTCACTCTAAAATAAATATATACTTCAGTTAGATGTAACATATAGTAAAAGACCTTTTGTTAAGTGTAGTCTGTCTGGTTTGTTTCAAGACTCTCTGGTGGTGTGGTCTTACCATTGCTTGTGTTTCTCCTCCCTATCAAATAAAATCGCAAGTTCAGTATGTCCATTTGATTGCATCCCAAGTGGTAGACAGGTGTTTCATTTTCAAGTCTAAGGGCCCTATTTTAACAATCTAAGCGAACAGCATTAAGCACATAGTAAATGTGCGTTTAGGGCATGTCCAAATCCACTTTTGCTAGTTTGACGGTGGAAAAAAGGGTCTGTGTTTCCCTGTGTCTGTGTGTGTGTGTGTGTGTAACAAGCATAGTGTGCACATGCTGCGCACGAGTTAGGCACATTTTACTACTGTGCTGTGAAAATAACAATAAAATGCTGTGTTACTGACTTTAGACCAGGTTTTTCTTGGTCAATGGCATGATCACTTTCTGCTGCTGTAAGATAGCAATACGCCAAGAATTCACTTGAACACACCTCCCTCATGGGCGCAAAGACGGGCGCAGGTGAATTTGCTATTTCTATGACGTGGGTGCAGGATGGGAAATTGACAACTGAGTCGGTCTTAAACAAGCAAAGACACTTCCTGAGTGCAAGATAGGGCCCTAAATCTTTTTTCTTTTGCAAATACAACATCTTCTAACTTTGATTTGGTCTTGGAGTTATGTTGTGACTTTAGATATCTGATGATTTAGAAGACTCACAAAGCTTCCATTAAAACCCCCAGTAAATCTATCCTTTTATGACTCTTACTTTCTTTCCTCTTCTACATCTTGCTCCTTTTAGGCAGTCACTAAGACTATGTTTGTAGTGCTTGCACAGCAGCGGTCGATAATAACTATGATGATAATGGGATTGTGGCCAATCTCACATTACCCACAGCTGATGGCATGAAATGTGATTATCACTTGCCATTTTTTTTTTGAATGGCAATGCCAGTACAGCTGTCTGTGTTATCATTAGTATTGTAGAGTGGTAAGCATCGTGTTGGAAGGCTTTCTCATCCTTCTGTATTTTATAAAAGTTACAAAAGAACCTGGCACATTTTCTTTGTCGGACTCACAGTGGAATATGGGGAGGAATATGTCTTCCTGGGCAGTTTTCACCAGATAGAAAACGCTGCCTAACAAATGACTCCATATATCCAAGGGTACACTTTGTATTATTTACTCATGCATTTGACTGCAGCTCCCCCAAATATCATCCAGCAAATTAATGACTAGCTGAGGGTCTTCCCTGCTTAATTAGACTGACTAAATATTCAGCCCTAATTGATGGAATTAACAGTCACTAAACACCCAAGTCTTTAGAAGGAAATATAATCAACACCGGCCAATAATTTGGATATAAAATATAATGCTGATTTTTGATGCCTTTGCTTTTATTTTTAAGGGCCAGTTAAACAGTTTCCTATCTGTTACAGTTAAAACATCTACAGTATTTGAAAAAAAATATATGTACATTTCTGTTATAGTTTATAACAAACATTTCTTTTTTGAATCTGTTGCAACCAGGAACCAATAACATGAAAAATCCCTGTTTCTAAAAAACATTTTAAGTCTATGCTAATTGTAAAATCCATTCTATGAACAGTCTTACAGTTAATGGGTGTTTCCATTAAAAATGGTAGCTTTAGCAACTCTTAGATAGTATTGTGGATAATCAAGTCTCTACTGCTCATTTCACAGACGGGAGAAGGGGAGAGAATGTAGCAGCTGTTCTCTTAATACATCCATGCTGTTAACTGACTTTTTGTTATGGTTTCTTTCCCATTTTCGGACTTGTTAAAGGGATGTGGGTAGCCCAGAACGTAAGTTAAAACTATTCTGTAGATTGCTAAACTGTCCTGGGTTTTACTGCCTCGTTAGCTTCAATAAGTGTTACGATGTGCTTCCATGTGGAAGTTACACCCGTGTTACGAAGACATTTGTTTGGAGAGAGAGAGAGAGAGAGAGAGAGAGAGAGAGAGAGAGAGAGATTATCTCCATGATAATATTGATGCAGCCACTTGTTGATATTCAGGTTGTGCTATGGCAATTTGCTAACAAGGTACAATCACCAGTAAACAGACTAGCCTGTGGAGCCACGTGCTATTAAAGGTGCATTACACAGTTTGTTCTGTTATGGATATGTGGGCTGTAATAGATGTTGCTCATACTCAATTTGTGTTACTGAGCAGTATGATACATTTATGGTAATTATTACAGAGAAATAAATGTAATTGTTAGTAGTGTTTCTTGTTACATGCTGGTGGCTATGGTAAATAACGTTCATAGTAAGTTGGATGCTTATTAATGTGCATATTATTTGCTTGTATTTCAGAACCACATCCGACTTCACATGTAACCAATACAACTTCATGGTTAACTTCATGTTAGAGTTGTAAATAAATCTTCCTGGATCTCAAAGTCAGACATCTCTGGTTTAATTTCTTACCGGACACCCTACAGCCGGGCGGTGTTTCAGTATCCAGTTTTAAATACTTTTTACCAGCCTATTTGCCTATATTTTTGTAAAATAAAAACACTATTTCAGCTTGTGTAGGTCTATCAGTGCTTTCTCAAGATATTAAACACACTTTTAAAAATGCTGCAATAATACCAAAAACAGTGATTATTTTGGTCACTATAACCATGAGGTTAAATTTTTATACCGTGACGTCCCTAGATGTCAGTATCTATTGGCATTTGCTGCAATGGGGTATGCAAATAGTTTTAAAGAAAAAGCATGTATTGGATCTGAAATTATGCTTATTTTTTTCCTTCTAGTGTAGGACCCTTGATGGGGATTGTAGAACTGACCAGACAACGTCAAATAAAGCACCTTTCTTTCCATAACAGCTTACACAAGGCCTTTTAGTTCATAGACACACTATATTTATCGAGCTTGCTTTCTCTTCTTAAATCATTGCTGAACCATTAGACACTTAAGACAAGCCTCTGTTGTTTTGAGGAATGGAAATGAACAGGGAAAGCATTGTGGATTATTGAAGCGATGCTCCCTAAATTGTTTGTCATGCCAGAGGGTGTTTTGTTGGTTTGCTCTCTAAAGCAATTCTCTTGTGCTCTCCCAGCATGATATCCATACACAACACTTGGCTGCATGCTATTGGACTTGCTGGATTTAAACATCTGCAAAATCTACGTTAGGCTGGAGTGGAGGAAGAGTCTTCTTTATGTTCAGGATGTTCCCATGTGAACCGCACTACATACAAGGCTTTTGATTGTGAAAAAAAGAACAACAATAACCTTATCTAATCAAACTAAACTAACAGCTTAATAGTATGGTCAGTTTTGATTTGCAAAATAGATGCCATTTACTACCACTGAAAACAACACAATCAAAAAAGTTACATGTTATCTGCCAGGCTGTGCAATAAAATTCCACTCCATATTTGTGCTGTAGGCTACATCTTGTGTGCAGTCTTATCTTGCAAACCCATTTTAACTGAGAGGTCTTTAGAAATTTCATGAGAACTGCTACTGCATCCTAAATGTAGCATCTATGTTTTTTTCCTCTCGCTTTCCTAGAGAGTGTGGAAGGAAGAGATGGGCATCCGCCTAGTTTGCATTCTGCACAGGCTGTACGATTCAGGGCCTGTCAGGCAAGAGCTCTCCTCATCTGAGGTGCCTTTGAGAGCTTGGGAGAAAGATGCATGTGAGGAGTTCTGAAGGAGGGTGAACTTCACACTCGCCTAATCTCTACTCTGGATCTGTCTGTCGTTCAGCGGAAGCGCCAGCTAGCAGACCTGGCACTAATTCAATCACTGATTCTTGATTGGCAGGGGAGCGTGCTGCAGCCCTGGGGAAGCGAGAATAAAAGTCCCTTTTGCCCTAAAATAAAAATAGAGGGGAGAAGGGCTGTCTTCCTTTAGGCTGAACCAGACGTGAGTGCCATCTATTGGAGCCAGAACTTAAAAGATCAAATAAGGCTAAAGGAAGAGCGAGACTGCAATACTTGCCAAAGTAACAAGAATGAAAAATAATTTACATAAAACTAAACTAAGTGTTATGCCCTCTAAATATAAGTGCAGTCTTTATACTTACCTTCTTTATCTTTAGTGTGCCCTCCATCTTTAGTGAATGTTACACAGCTAAATGTTAAGATTTGGTTTGCGAGTTTTCCCAATTTAATCATGAAAAACCAACCCGGCTTCTAGAAATTATGTTTAAATACATCTGATTTCCTTTGCCAAATATGTTTTGAGGAACTCTTGAGGCATACAATTTGCCTGACAGTGGAGGTTTTCTAGATATATTTTGTGATTTTAATCTTGCAAATGTGTTAATTCAAAAAAGGTTTCCACATTATGTTTGAAAGAAAAGCCGCATTACATTTTGCGTCAAAATGATTTTTCTGTTTCAAATAAGTAGAATGTAAATGTTTTCCAATTTTTTCATAAGGTTTAGAAAATTATAGATGGGAATGGTTGAAGTACAGCAAAGTTACATGTGACCAGTTTACAAAAGACAGTACACATGATGTGTCAAACTGTGGTACTTTATATCTGAGCAATGGCAACATTCTTGAGAGAATAAGTATCTGAAAGGGAGGATTATTACCTTTTAAGTTAAGTGCTAAGGCTGCATGCTTTCAGCATTTATTATGAATGTTCTTTTCCTTCTCCTTGTTATTCTTGCCTAACTAAGTTTCCAGTATAAAAAAAGATAATGACATAATAGTAATACAATAACGTAGAATACATATGTCATTGTTTTCCATATTTTCACACATGTGAGTGTAAATTGTCACTCATTTTGTCATGAGAATATGATGGTTACAACAGGTAACTATAAATAAGACAATATAAACACTAAGAAGAATCACCGATCCATAATTTTGAAACTGCCCTTCATGCCTCACCAGCTGGGATGAATACAAACAGGGTATTAAATGGAAGCACATTATCTAAATACTACAGACAATGAATTAAGCCAAATGGTTCTCTCTTGCGCCGCTATTAAATTCAAATGACGTTTCTCCAGAGTGACAATATTATGAGAGGAATGATTCCATCTGTATGAATAATTAAAAATAAATTTCTCAAACTTTTTTTTCTTTAATTTTTTTCCTCCCTTTCATTTCTTTAATCTGACTGAATCGGAATTAGGAATCAGAGAGGGTGTCCCACTGCTCATATGCATAATATGCTGTCTTCATCATTTGTCTGAAATATTTCATTAAGCTCATTGGTCAGACACCATTTTCATATACTACCACTGTATGTGTTAGGAGGCACATTAAGCACTAATATGAAATGTAGGTCTGATGGTAAAGAAGATTTTTCGGAGGTTTGTACATCTTTGTACAGCATGCTGTATGTCCCATAACAACTAAAAAAGTGACAAATTGATATAAAGGTGTCAGGTTCAGGTACAAACATCTATCTTTGTTCAGAAAACACTTTATTTTTACTTACTTACTCATACTGCCCATGGCTGCTGCACCTGTATTCACCCTCTGTCTGAGATGCTCTGTTGGAGCGCTCGTCTCCAGACACGAAACATAAAGGCCTCTGGGATCGGTTGATAACTCAAACTTGCCGAGGACCTAGACACGCGTTTGACTACATAGACCCATGCATTAAGCATGGTTACAATCTCAGACAGTTGCGTACAGGTGTGCGGCCTCCTTGGGACGCCTACCTACTATGTAACAAACATTTAACATAACTACCTCGATAACATGACGTGTATTTGTATGTGATATCCATCGGTAATGTAGCCTATGAATTTATGTACAAAATCACCTAAGATGCACAAGCTGTAAGACACCTGTTTGATTACATAGACTTTAGCGGTTGCACGGTTACATTCGCTCTCGTTCAGTAGCCTGGTGAGCGGTCTCCTCGTGACAGCCTACCTACCATGCTGCCGGCGACATTCATTTCTCTAACACTTTAGATAACATGACATATTATTTGTATGTGATGTACTTCCCCATCGATATGTGAACTGTCATGAACAAAGTTGTCTAAGATGCACTAGAAACAAGGCTTGTTTAATAACTCAAACTTGTTGAGAACCAAGACACCGCTTGATAACATTAGTCTCGAGCAGTTGCACGATTACATTCAGCCTCGTTCAGTAGCCTGGTGCGCGGTCTCCAATCTATCCATCTATCTAATCCAAACTCTTTCGGTGCTGCAATAGACATTTGAAGAAACAGATTCTGCTAGGCTCGCCCATTTCCTGAGTGGAGGCGCTAACGTGGTAAAAAACCGAAGCGAGTCGGTTCTTTGACGTATGGCACTCAATTCTCCCAGTTCAGTGATACGAGTCAGGTTAATTAACCAGCACTTTGGTCAGTCCGTCAACACTACAGTCTGCTCTGATCAGTGCTGCCAACTTATTGACTTTGTCGCTAGAGTCAGCGACCTTGCAGACCCCCTTAGCGACTTCTTATTCACAAAAGCAACTAGTAACAAATCTGGCGACTTACCGTAGAAAAGACAGTGACTTTCTGAAAAAAAAAAAAGTTGCCAGTATTGTCCAGCGAGCATGCAAGGTATTTCTCTCCTGTGGCCACCAAAACAGTCACCTCTCTCTTCTGTTCTGTGACTTCAGAGCAGAGGAGCAACTTTGTGCTCTCTCCTCATGTGCACATTGTGCAGCAGCACTGCATGCAGGCAGGTAGAATGGACAGGGTGGGGGGGCCAGCGTAGGTAGGAGAGACAGCGGGACACAACAGGAGAAAGACACCGCTGAGCTAGCCTGGCCCTGGGCAAGCCAGCCTTCTTTGAGGATTAGTTATCGACCTTTTTCCCGCCCTTTGTAGAATTTCTTTTTTTACTTTAAAGATAATAATTATATGGTAAAATAATTTCCTGTATCAAATTTGTGATTATTTGGCTAAAGATTTCTATTTCTTTCTATTGCTGAGACAACCCCTAAGCTTTATGAGAATGATAGTAAGCATTGCAAAGTAATAGTAGATAGCAGAATGTTCTACCGGTAGAACGGCTTCTGAACCAAATACAAGCAAACCAGACACATTTCAAAGTAATGTGACCCTCACATAAGGAGAAATAAACTACACTGGTTGCCAAGACTACATATTTCACTGCCGTTAGCATGTGGCTACATGCAACAATGTTAACATGGCGGTAGATTAAATTTTTTTATAATTTTAGGCCATAGAAGGCTGGCTCAGTGTTACCTGACACCAAGCCCATTGTACTGTTCAGAACAGTGAGAAATCTAAACATTTTAGTTCACGGGGATTTCCCTCATTATTTGGAGCTCTGGCCAAGTTTAACATGACATAACATTATAGTTATGACAACAACAAAAAATGAAAAAGCACAATAGCACACAATGGACTCACTTCCTCTGGGTCCCTTCAAACATATTATCCGGGCTCTTGATACAGTAGAGACTGCAATAAACTCAACATCCTGGGCCACCAATTAGGAATATATACAGTACATTTTCTGTACAAAGCATGTGCTTCTCTGTCAGGTAAGAAAACGCAGAAGATTCTGCTCTCTACTAAGAGTACGTTGACTGAATGCGAGCATTAGAGTTAGGCCAAGCTTTTGTTGTAGCGAGCAGCTATATGAATAGAAAGAGTAAAACAGAAAGGGTCAGATAGGAAGTGAATGAATGAAAGTGGAGTTGCTCGTGCCAATAATTGTCCTGTGCCTTTGGGGACGAGTTAATGGTCAGTCGAAACCGTTCGAAAGTTGCCCCATCAGTGAAGCAGAGTGTCACATGGCCCATAAAAGGTTCCAGGATTGGTGATAAAATATACATCAATACCCTGTGACTCTTAAATGGAGGCATTTGATCTGAAGAGAGGAAGACAGATGGAGATTTATGTCGATGGAAGCTAGGAATGAGATATTTTTTTAAACAAACAAGTTTCTATTAAATCCTTTTTTATAGGTGTGCTGAATGAGTAGAGCTAGAGTAATGTATCTGCTGGATCCTACTAGTATTTGAATTGTCTCTTCATACTAAAGTTTTTTTTTTATGTTAGACAATTAATTGGTTTTCTTAAAGCATTTGACCTAAGGCTGGGATTTATTGAGGGGCACTGACTTAGATTTTAGGGTGCTACATATATTTTTGTGAGATAGAAGCTTGTGGAACATAAATTAAAATACTGGACACAACCAGTAAGACCAATAGGAGCAGTTCTTTAGAAAAAGACCAAATGTGTTTCAGTCCTGTTAAACTGCAGACTAGGGCTGGGGTGGTTACTGAGGTCACTTGATGCATACCACGGGTCTGAGCTGGTCACCATCATCACCGCAAAAAAAACGTTGGCCTGCACTTGTGCACGGCCACGTTGTGTTTAATGGATTCAATGATTCTAATGACAAGGATTGTGTCTGATGACAATGTGTCTTATATGGATTCAAGGTTTTCTAAACAAAACTTATCAAAAGATGGAGCATATCCGACCTTTCGCGAGTTGGGGAGGGCAATGTTCCATGACAAGTTACAACATACTATACATAGTAGGGAATGCAAAGACATTTCTCCGTTCTTAGCTGAGGTAGACACAATAACGTTACAGCTGCAGTGTTTACCTTTGCACATTAGCCTAGCAGCTAGCGGAGGGTCGTTCTGTTTATGGCTTTATCCCAATAAAACAGAACGGGTGAATTTCAGGCTGCATGCACATTTTATAGCCTCAAACAGAGCGGCTTATGGTAGAGAGAGCAACAATTTAGCAAACTTCCGAGTCATCCACTTTGCTCTCTGCCTTCTCAGCTGTTAGACGGGGTGCTACATATATTATGCTGTAGACTAAGGTTTAAGCCAATGTTTTCATGGGGTAACGCCATTCACTTTACTGGCAGTATTTACAACAGATAAAGCCACTGTGTCATGAGAAGCTCTAGCTTGTTGTTTAATTGTTCACTTTTTACTCTCTTTACATCAAGTTTGCTATCTCTTTTTTGCTCTCTCTTTTCCTCACAGCAACTCTCAAATGTTATTCTACCTTTACCGCTTGCTCAACTCATTAATTCAAACTCATTCGCCTTGGCTCATTTTCTTTGAAGAACATAAAAACTAACTTATTTTCAATGACTGCACATATTTCACCCCCCTACACCTAACTATTACATCTGAGGTGTTTGGGGCCAACTGGACCAGAGTGTATTTAATTGTAGGTGCTATGAAACTATGCTGTTTTTCTGCACCTGCTATTCCAAAACAAAGTTACAAATTGTCACATTTCAATCACTTTCATCTGTTATATTAGGTTTTAAGAAATTAGCATCAATAATGATCCAACATGTTTATTATTGTTTTCCCACCTTTTTTTACAACTGAATTTCTCACAAAAACAAACTTGATCATATTGACCAGACCTGGGAACATTGGCTGTGTAACAAAAATATGAACACCACACAAGGGTTAAACAAGCTAAGCTGCAGAAACCAGAGTCCACTGTGAACTACAGTATGTAAAGTCTTGTTGCCCTTAGACACAAAATTGCTAATGGCATTGTGAGAAATCACTCCCTTGTGTTGCATACAGAGATTAGGAGTTGTCTGAAAATATTTAATGCAGTAATCTTTTTGAGCTCTTTCTGTTTAAATATATACACTTGTTACCACTGTTTGGAAGCAAATACCAAGAAAAACCGAATCCATGAAATGTTAGATTCTCAAATATGTACTCAACTACTGGATGTATGCAGAATGCATTGCCAGTGTTGCATAATGCATTGCGCTTGCCTAGTTTAAAAAATGCAAATCAACCCAAGTTGATGGAATCCACTCAAGTTGATGGCAACCCCCCACAGCCATGCTATGAAATATTTGTTATTTTTCAAATGTTATTGATGTAGCAAAAGTAAAAGACACAGAGAAATAGATTTACAGGTAGGGGGTGAGAGAGGAAAGGACAAAGGAGGAGGGTTGGACATGAGAGAAGGAAATAAGTATAAAGTTTTCCTTGTAGAATATGACACCAGCTGTTACTGAATTTCTCTCCTGCTGTTATTAAACAAGGGATGAAAGATGTTGTATACTGCCATGTGTACACTTTTAAATGAGCTCAAAGAAGCCATTTTGAAGCCATTTTGCATGGTAATATATCCTACTGAAGCAGAGTACCATTCCGATTCTCTGTCTGTAACAACCAGTCACACAAAATAAAAAAATAAACTCTAAATGCAGTTTTGAACACTTGTTGGAATACTGTTGTCCTTGTTGTGATATGCTGGACTGAAAGCAATTTGTGCGTGCTTTATAGAGAGCAAGTGACTGTATTGCAGAGCTATTATGCCTCAATTTAACATAGGGTGTTAAGAATTTTTGGGCAACACTATACAACATTTTAAACCTCCAATTCAAATCAGTTTAAAGCAAAAGAATCTGATCTTTTAAGGTCAGAGTCATTTTGGTCAATAAAAACAAGTGTATAGGCTCTATTTTTTGCCTAAATTACCACTACCTCAAAACAATAAAACAGCTCTTCAGTGCTTCTTGTGACATATACAGTATACTGCAAATCAATGTGCCATTGACTTCCATAGTTCCACTGTCCATCTTCTTATGTTAGAAACTATCAGCCATCTTTATCGACCGGAGGCCATGCTCCATCACAGGATATTTTGCATAGTCTGCTTTCTGCAGGGAGTGCAGACGCTCACTTGTTATTTCAGTCAATAACTTTTATAACAGTGAGCTTTAAGTTGTATTTGTATCAATATTTGGTGAAAAAACATTATACGGTACATTGTTTAGGAATCAATAGCTTTAAACTTTTATCCCAAGCCAGATTACTCACGTTGCAAATTGACATTGTCAGAGTGCTGACCTGTATTATTACCAGTAACTGAGTGGACAGTGATACGATTATCTTTTATCCAAGAAAAACATTTCTTAAGGCTTAAGTATAAAGAAAAAATATACAAGAAAGAAAATAGCAGCATATTCCCCAGAAACCCCCTGAAAAGAGATTTGAGTCGACAGTAGTTTGACAATTTAGCGAGAATCCCCAAGATGTTTCACTTT